>NC_057813.1:500829904-500848266 GCF_018294505.1 Triticum aestivum
GCGCGGGCCCGCGATGGGCTCGGCGGGCCGCAGCCGCGGGGGGAGGCTGAGAGGCGACGTGGAGGCCCGGGGTTGGACGGGACGGCGGCGGCGATGATGTGGCGGCCGCGATTGGTTGCAGCGACGTGGAGGCTGGACATGTCCGGCGCGGATGGACATGTCCGGCGGCGCGGTAGAGAAGGGGCTAGGGTTTCATCTGTGGAAAATCCGGGGGGAGGACCTATTTATAGATTTTGGGAGCTAGAAGAGTCCAAATGAGGCACGGTTTTCGCCCACACGATCGCGATCGAACGGCGGAGAGCATGGAGGGGGTTTGGATGGGTTTTGGGCCACTTTGAAGGGGTTTTGGGCTGCAAGACAAAAGGGGCTTTGCGGGCTACGCGGTTAACCGTTGGAGTATCAAACGGACTCCAAATGGAACGAAACTTGACAAGCGGTCTACCGGTGGTGTACCAAGGCCGCTTGGCAAGACTCGGTCCATTCCGAGAACTTTTAACACCCGCTCACGATGAGAGACAAAAAAGGGGGACGCCGGAGGGCATGGGAGTGCCGGATTGCAAAATGGACAATGGGGAAAATGCTCGGATGCAAGAAACGAACATGTATGCAAAATGAAATGCACATGATGACATGGCAAAATGCAACACGCAAGCAATTGACATGGCAATGACGGCAAATAACTGGCAGACACCTGGCGCATCGAATCCGGGGCGTTACAGTGTGTGCGTGCACGCGATCGATAAAGAATGCCATCGAATTTGTGTGTGCCCACGTCAAAGATATAGAGTGGCTGGCCTACTGGAACGTGAGACGGGACATGTGCAGTTTGTCTCTGTGGCATGGATACCTACCTGCAGCGCTCGACTATCAGTGTGTGGTGGGGGAAGAAGGAGGCCCAATTAACTATAGAGGTACAATGGCTGGTATATGTGTGGAGGAGGAGAGAGGCCTACCTCATGTATTAAGGAGATCGATCTGCCTCATGTATTAAGGGAGATCGGTCGGCATCCATGCATATGTGCATGAGAGGAATAAGGTTGGGAGAGAGACAGAGCTAGAGTGTTGGAGGGGGTGGTAGTGGAGTTGCTTCTAACAAATGGTGGGATAGGCTTGCTAGACAAACGGAGGGCACGCCCGCAATATGAATAAGAGAGGAGATGGATGCTTGTTGTCTGTGCACGTGAGTGTGAGAGATGGGTCAGGAGGCATGCACGAATGATGAGGGGGGATGATGTGGCTGTGGTAAGCAGACATAACTACATAGGAAGATCAATCGCCCTTTGTTAGAGAAAGGAGAGACATAACTTGTGAGGTACGTCGATCGATGGGGGGGTAGTTAAAGTCGATCCAGGTATATGTTGGGAGATCGATCGGTATACATGCATGTGTGTGTTAGAAGCAAACGAGGCACGAGGAGAAGGATAGAGATAGAGGGATGCATGTAGGAGTTGGTACGAGAGGCATACTATATCGAGCGGGGAGGAGTGTGCGAGTACGAGAACAATGAAAATAGTGGTGGGAGTGAGGCATGGACGGTGACAAGAGAAGAGGGGAAGCTTGTGTTTGTGCTAGGCACACCTGGCTAGAGAGGCATATCGATCAATGTGTGCCGTAAATAAGGAGCTGGGCGGCCTACACACACCGTGGGTGAATGATCTAAAGTGAAAAGATGAATTTGCGCGATGGAGCTAGAGAATGCTGAGGGAGGGTGAGAGGGATGCGGGCGTGTGCATGCACAAGAGAAAGTTAGCGCTAGCTACAAAGATAAGAGGGTTGTGTGGGTGTAAAAGACGAATAGAGATCATATATACTTCATTATAAAAAGCGAATTCGGATATTTTAAGAATTTAACATAGTGTTTTAAGCGACGTATGTGTGAATATATAACGGTGATACACATGGTGTGTTTATGAACATGTTATACTACATTTAATATATTTTATCTCTACTCTTATAAAAAAACGGAGTTGTTGATGATGGTGTGCCTGCCATCCTGCATTATAGGCCGTCCGATTTATATCTGGCGGATAGCAAGGAAACTATGATGGTTGAAGTTGGCAACAATCATGATTGTAGATTCTTATTGAAATAGAGAAACGAATTCAAATTTAGTTCGAATTGCAGTGGTAGTATAGACATTTGGAATGCACTAAAATGTTGGTGTGAGTAGGTTACATGCATTATACAGCAAAGCGAAAAAAATTAATTGGACATAACATGTATTCATACTCCCTCCTTCCATCTATATAGGGCGTAACGAGATTTTTAAGACCGCCTTTGACTATTGACAAGATTAATAGTACATGACATGCACAATGTGAAAATTATATCATTGAAAGAACCTTTCACAGACGAAGTTAACAGTGTGCTTTGTGTAAGTTGCATGTCATATATCATTGCTCTATTATTTGGTCAAAGTTAGCATCGAAAAATGCATTAGGCCCTATATAGATGGAAGGAGGGCGTAGCTTTGAATAGCATTTGTATAGTAAAACGGGGCAAGACTCTCTCTTTGTGTGGTGTGAATAGTTTTATTTTTTTCGTTTTCTTTTTGGTTGAGGGAAGTGCGAATTGATTTGGTACGTACAAGTACAATATTACTACATGTTAGGCTTGTCCCTAAAATTCAACCCACGTCTTGTTATATCCCGAAAATTCAGATATCGTGCTCCCAAAACTGGCGCCTTCACAACCCGCGCCTTGCTATCCCGAAATTACAACGCGCGCGAAAACTCCCTCCAGCTGCCAAATCCCGACATGTGAAATCCCCCTTCTAACCCGAGCCGAAAAGGCCGCTAGTTCAAATCGGCGGGGGGTACTTTTGTAACACACCCTACATTTTGGATAACCGCGTCCCTAAGTCATGCTTCACCCCCTCCCATCGTCCCCTTTTCGCCATTCGAAATCCCAGGCCGCCATAACCTCTCCGCTCCAGCCGCGAAACCCCACCCTTCTCCGTCCGCCACATCACTACTGCCCAGCCGGAGCCTCTTCCCCGATGACGTCGTCAACCGCAACAGCTCGACGTCCCTCGTCCACCTCCCCGGATGAGGATCCGTCGTCCATCTCGCCGTCCAGCCGACTCCTCGGACAAAGCCGAGGCCTACTCGGTGCCACCAAAGAGGTTGTACACTCATCGCATCGCACCTTCTCCTTAACTCAACCTCCCGGCGCCGACGGTGCTCCATCCCGCACCGCCATGGAGCGGCTACCTTGAAGCCGGCGCCACGGGCGACATCTCCACGACGGCTCTCCCCCAGTGCGAGGCCCCTTCGGCGGTGGCGTCCATACCAGCCGGATCTGCTGCTGCTGCTCCGGCTCTCGCTCGATCGCTCGCTCGCCCAGCTGTTGCTGCTGCTCTCCCCCTCGCTCGTGCTGCTACTCTGCTCTGATTAAGCCACACTTTAGTCGACTGAATCGACTTTTGGGTCAGTCGATTTTCAGGGGTTGGGTGGGGGCTCGCCGGAGTTAAGGAAGAACCACCCGCAGCGGGGATGGGGGTTCGCCGGAGAGGTGCCCTACATTCTATCTTAGGGTTCAGGGTGGGGGGCAGGGGGCCTAGAGGGCTGGCCGGGGCGGCGGTGGCGAGCTGTTTCAGGGCGGCGAGGCGGCGCTAGGGCCGGCGGTTCGGCCGGTGGTGGCAGGCGGATCAGGGGTGTGCAGGTTGAAGATGAACTGTAGGCCCTCCCTAAACTACATGTCAAGTGTCTCTCTGCTACCATTGCATTCAGTTTCGACAGTAGCATTCAGATTCCACAGTTAATTTCAGTTTCGACAGTTAAGTTCATAGTCAACAGTTTTTACCTCATCTGTTGTAGTCAGGTGGTTTTTGGTGATGTTAATTTTACATCCATTTTTCATCATCTATTGGAGATGCTATTAGAATCCCACTTGAGATTGATGATGTCTGTCTTGTGTTGCTTCAGCCTTGACGTCTTACGGCTCACCGGAGCTGCTCCAACGACAGAATGATCCATCACAACAGAGCAGTGCCCTGGACGCCATCTACAGATTCCTCAGATCTTCCTCCACACCTCCGACAGCCACCTCTGCCTCAACCGCTTCAGCGACCAACCCAATGATGCTGAGGTCGACACGGCTACGGCAAAGAGGTTGTACACTTGTTGCATCAGTTATTACTATACATTCACGTCGATCCATTAGGGCTATTTTGGTTCAATGGAAAAACGTCGATCCACTGGTTGTTACAATCACTCTAAATTTCTGCATGCTCTCCTTACATACTCTCACCATATTTTTTTCGTATGCATGTCAGATATTTTACACAGTCATGCTGAAGATGTAGAGAAAAAGAGAAGAGTTTTGCGCGGCAATACAATGTCATGCAGACATCGCTCCATGGTGGGTTCAATGGCAAACCCTCCCCACCCCTCTCCAGATTGTAATCCAGAGGAAGATATCTATTCTGAGGCGTATTCAGACGCCGCTGACCACTCCTATTTACCCCCAAGGTGTTTGTTCTACCTTGGCATGATGATGTTAGTCATATCATGCATATGTTGCCTTGCAGTGCCTACTTTTGACATCATATATGTCATCTGCTTAGTTTAGACATGTTCTGTAATGCCACCTGTTTAGTTTCTATATCATATATAGGAATTATGCAGTCTCATGTCTTTTAGCCAGCCATAATATATGTGAAATGTGCAATGCCATCCTGTTTAACCAGGCATCATATATTTGAATGATATCTTGCCCATACTTTTCTTCATTACATTTCCATTTGTCGACAATGTTTGTACATTAAACTACTCTTCCTGTGAATCAGCCATTTGGGTGGGAGATGGAAAAATCTGGAGTGAAAACAAGGCCTTCAGAGCAAACAGTGCTACCTGTCGAAGCAGATCTTTTGTTGGGTCCCGATAGCTCCTCAGAGATGAATTCAGAGACAGATGACCAGTCCTATTCCCCCACTGAGGTGTATGCTCTAACTTGGCACGGTTATACTGCTCATATCATGCATACGGTGTCTTGCATTCCATAGTTTAGACATCATATACACAATATTCAACACCATGTTCTTAGTTCAGACATCATATCAAATGCCCTCTGTTTATCATATAAATCACATATGTGAATTAAATGATGTGATCCTGATTACTTAGATAACATGTAGGTGAATTATGTCATGCGATCCTGTTTAGTTATTCATCATATCTTTGAATTATGTTATGCTATGTTATCCAGTTTAGATAGACATCATATATGTGAAATTATGTCATGCTATCCATTTTAGTTAAACAATATACATGTCACCTATTTCATGCCCTCTTTTTTCCACACTATCTGTTGCATCTGTCTCTCATACAATGTCTGTACATTCAACTATGTTTCCTGTTTATCAGCCATTTGAATTGGAGTGGGTGATGCCAGTATCTAGCGGAATAAAAACACGATCTTCAAATAAAACAGTGCTACCTCTTGGTGGAGATAGCACCCCAGTTGTACATGCACAAGAACCAGCCCTACCACACATAACCCAAACTCTCGCAGATTGTACCCCTACTGCGATGGATAGAGAACCAGCTTCACCCAATCTAACCCCAACCCCAGCCGATAGTAACCCAGTTCCTGTTGACACAACACCATCTCCACCACAGAGCTCCCAAACAACAGTAGTTAGTAAGGCAGCTCCAGTGCCCAAAGGGCCAGTACTATCACGGCGAACCCCAACTCCACCAGTTAGTACACCTAGTCCTGTGAAGGAAGCACAACCAGCCAGTCATAGTTTAGCATCTATCGCATTTGATGTTGTTAAATCGTATGTGTGTATCTTCCCATCTTGGAAATATTATACTGAAGATGAAGGAAAATGCCAGTTGCAGGTGTTTGTCCAGGAGTTATGTGTAAGTAATGTTATTCATGGCAATTACTTTGCTTCGTCCCATACATCCTACCTCCATGATGGTTATAATACAGCAAATTTTCCCATTTTTCTCTATAGAGACGGACCGATTTGGAAACTCCGGATGAGGTAACCTGTGCTAATACCTCTGCTATCTTCAAGAATGCTTGGTGGCAGTATCGGAATTACCTGAAGAAAACGTACTTCACCGGCAAAGAAACTCATCAAATTCCCTTACGTTCTCCTGAGACACATTTACTGGATGATGACTGGGAACGCCTTGTTCTGTACTTGTCCCAAACCAAGAATGTGGTAAGGTCTATGAGCTCATTTTCTATTTTCAAGTATTTTATTCTTGCATTTTACTGTACTCTGTTCATGTAGAACAAGTGCCTAAACCTCAAGAACAATTGTTCTAATTTAAGATTCCATTGCTATCATAGTTCAAAAAAGCGCTAGGCGTTAATTGCGCGTTTTGCCACCGCCTTGCGCTTTACTGACCAAAGCGCATGCTTATGCGCAGTTATGCACAGATTATGCGTAGTTATGCGCAATGCATTTTGCCAACGCCTAGAGCCTAGGCGCGCTTAAGCACTCTCTTAGGCGCTCCTTTTTTAACTATGATTGCTTTGCTCTTGTATCACTGTATTTACTGAAGCGAACTTATTTTTAAATTGAAGGATCCAATCGAAACTCCAATGGCACAGCAGGTATGTTCACGCATGTTTCTTTAATAGGTTTGCTCTTATCAATAGCTCTATTGATTTCAATTTCAATTGTGTATACAGTTGACTTTCATATCATGCACATTACTAGCATCACAACAGAGCCAATAGTGTTGTTTTACATGTAGACCCGTGGTACCCATCTGAAATCTTGTTGTGCCGTGTAGTTTCCCATGCTTTGTATTCTTTCACGGCTGCTTTGTCTTGAACTGGTATTGAACCGTGTCTCTATTTTGATTTGGCAAGACAATGCAGTAACCATAGGACATAGATATATGTTTTTTGATGCTTTTATTATGTACTAGTACTTGGCAATAGAAGACTTGGTAGTTTAATCCTGTCCACCTTACTAATGAACTGGTTCACCGAAATGAGTTTCATATACTAGTACATGCTAAACTTGTTATGTGTATGCTTGTTTCTTCTTTTAGAATGCTGGCAGAATATTGGGGAAGAGTGCCTTATTAAGAAATGGTAAAGGAAGTAATGCAGATAAGGTTCAGGATAGTGGCACATCCTTGTTGGTCTCCAACAAAGCTGATAAAACAGCTAAGGAAGACTATCTTGAAGACAGCGAGACAACCCCAAAGTCCTGTCTTGGTTTAGTGTTCGAGTTACTGGCCACTACTGCATGCACAAGCTATTCAAACTCACTGTCTGAATCAGTTCAGTTTCTTGAGTCTCAACTACAAGCTGAAAGACATCGATCAGCTGTGCTGCGACAAGAAGCGGAAGGACTGCAGAAGTCCCTGGAGCATTCATATGCAAACTTTCTGGTGCAACAGCAAGCGTTGGAGGATTTTAGCGCCAAACAGGACAAAGCTAATCAGCTTGTTAAGCTTATTGCCAGCATGGTGGATACCCAGGATAACGTTTCTTGAGCTCTTCTGAAGTTGTTTCAGTTATGCTCTTGTTTTGCTGCCGCGTTTATTTGCCCTGGTGGCCAATTTTGACGGCCAAGTGTATGTAATATGCTGCTTTGTTCCCTATATTTGCACTGGTGGCGAACTTTGATGCCCAGTGGATGTAATATGTGTAATAGCGGTAATAGGCTAGCCTTAATTGCTTGCTTATTTATTTCCTTATTGTCTTGTTTAGTTGTTTGCTTGTAGTCACTGCATTTCTTTTTCTGTGTTTTTCTAGTGGCCACAATAGCCTATTTTTGGTAACTAGGCCAAAATAATCATGGCAACACATGGACTGTTGTAACCATGGGCCTCCTGCAGGCCGTATGATCCATGGGCCTTCGTTCGGCCGTAGGACCATTGGCCTTAAATACGGGCCGTAGGATCCATCGGCCTTCTATACGGGCCTTAGGGATCAATGGGCCTTCTACGGGCCGTAGGGTCCATGGGCCTTCTACGGACCGTACCATCCATGGGCCTCATACGGGCGGTAGGATCCATGGGCCTTCTACGGGGCGTATCATCATTTTGCCAATCATGGGCCATACTATTCGTGGACCATAACGGGCCGTTAATAGGCCGTATTTGATAACTCTATGAAAACAGCCCAACGGGTTTTTTTTGACATGAAAACGGCCCAACGTATTAACGGTCCGCAAACGGGCAGACTGTAATGACGGGCTGAATTTGGCCCACAAGCAGAAAATGACAATAACGGGCCATATGTAACTGAATGCTGCAAATGAGCCCAAGAATCAATGGGCCCTGAGAAGGCCGAAAGATAACTTGGGCTGGAAACGGCCCAATGGAATAACGGGCCATTAATGGGTATAAAGTGATACACTGTTCATTACAGGCCAGTTTCACAATGGGTCGTTAATGGGCCAAGAGTTACAAAGGTCCTCATATGGGCCGAAAGAAGTCATGGGCCACACATGGGCCGGAAGTTAAAACGGGCTGAATCATATTGGACGGCCCAGATGACGCTACTGGGCGTAATTCGGATAGGGCGTAACGGGCCCTTAGTTAGCGGGCTGTAAATGGGCTATATGCGAACACGTCGTTAACAGGCTTTCCGTGGGCCGGCCGCCACCTTTTGACCAAGTCAAACGGGCCGGCCTTTTCAAAGGAATGGGCCTCTGTTGGGCCGTGCCACGTGTCGACGTATCATAGGCACCTTCTGTCTATTGAGTGGATGACATCTGTCCCAACGGTGAGCCGACACATGTTTCCTCCAGCCAATGATGATTTTACACGTGGAAAATCCCCATTGGTCGGGGCTGTTAACGGGTTATCCGATCCAAAACCTGACCCGATAGCTTAACGGCGTTCCATTATGGTGGATGCCACGTGTCGGTCACCCTTGACGAAAGCACTTCTGTGACGCGCGATTTATCGTCATGGAAGTGGACACTTCCGTGATGATAATTTTGGTAATGTCATGGAACACTTCTACGACAGCACAAGTATGACTATCTTGATTCTGTCATAAATTTTTCATGGATGTACATGCATGACAAAAAACGCGACCTACTGTGACAAACACGTATCATCACGGAAGTGTATTTTTTTTGTAGTGTTACTTGCAACAAGATTTCTCGCGTGACCTCAAGAACAAAAGTAACTACTCACAAATGATAATCATGCTCAAGATCAGAGGGGTATTAAATAGCATAATGGATCTGAACATATAATATTCCACCAAATAAACCATATAGTAATCAACTACAAGATGTAATCAACACTACTAGTCACCCGCAAGCACCAATCTATTGTTCCGGTACAAAGATTGAACACAAGAGATGAACTAGGGTTTGAGAGGGGATTGTGATATTGAAGATGTTGATGGAGATTGCCCTCCCCTAGATGGGAGAGTTTTTGTGATGATGATGATGATGATGATGATGATGATGATGATGATGATGATTTCCCCCTCCGGGAGGGAAGTTCCCCCGGCGGAATCGCTCCGCCGGAGGCCAAAAATGCTCCTGCCCAAGTTCTGCATCGAGACGGCGGCGCTCCGTCCTGAAAGTCCTCTCCTTAGTTTTTTTTCTAGGTCAAAATGACTTATGTATCAGAAGATGGGCACCAGTAGTGGGTTGCGCTAAGCATAACCCACCAGGGCGTGCCTGGGGGGCCTGGTGCATCCTGGTGTCTTGTGCTCACCAGGTGGCCCCCCTCCGGTAGTTATTTGCTCCATTATTTCTTATTTATTCCATAAAAAATCCTCGTGATGTTTCAGCTCATTCAGAGTTGTGCAAAATAGGTTGCGTCACGAAGCCTTTTTAGGTTTAGGTTTCCAGCTGTCGGAATTCTCCATCTTTATGTGAACCTTGCATATTATGAGAGAAAAGGCATTAGAATTACTCCAGAAAGAATTATTATGCATTAAAATATTATAAATAAAAGTAGGTAAACATGATGCAAAATGGATGTATCATTGACTCCTCCTCCAAGTCAGGCACCACGTCAGCCGTCTCCACCGCCTTGGCGGGCTCCGCCACCTCAGCAACAGCGGAAGAGAGGCGCCACACCTACATCAGCTAGCGGTACAATAGGAGGCAAGAAAATCAAATGTGGTCCAAGCCTCGAGCCTCTTCTGAGGTTGCCTTACCACCTGACTGGCGAGGAAAATGAAGCCAAAGTGCAAGCCCAATTAAGGGCCCATTTTGGACCGAAACTGTCCCCTGTCGCCAAAGGAGATCATACCCGAGCATGTCATACAACACTTTATTGATAATGCTCAACCAGCTGTCAAGCATAGGGACTCGGACTATGAGCGCTTTATTAACAAGTCATATCAAGCACAAAAAAAGGAGTCGAGCTCAAGCTCGAGCCAAGCAGCTGGCAAAAAATGTGGGAAAATTGTTCCCCGGTTGGGAGAATAGGCAGTGCAATCGATCCCCCCGCTACAAACACATGTGAGTACCACCGATCAGCAGCTGGTAATAACCAACGATCATAAAAGGGATGCTAAATAGGTTGGTATCACTGTAGAACAACTCCTAGGCATCGAGGACTTCGAAACGTTTACAGAGGAGCAACTAAAATGGAAATATGTCCGCGGCCAACCTATGGTCAAGCCTGAGCAGATCCCGCTTCTATCAACAAGAATGTATGAATTGCATCAATGGTACCTAAGAGAAGTAAAGACTCATTATCGAGAGTCCCTCACAGTGAACGTCGCGGTAGTGTATTACTACCATAAAAAGGATTTGTGGGTTGAGTTTCAAGAAATGTTTCAGTTATTCAATCAAGACGCACTCAACAAATCTATCGTCAGTTGCTATTGTCTGTAAGTGATTTCTTTCTGTAATTTAAGTCTCTAGCTAGCTGTAGTGCTTGTTCATTACCTGTAATTATCCTCACTATATATTCTTTTTTATGGTATTATGTAGAATGAAGATGTATGAAATGAAAAGAGCTTGATGTTATGGCATTGGGTTCCTTGACTCAAATACCATTAATCAAGAGACATGGTCTCGTGAATGGGATCGAAAATACACAGAGAAAAGCTTGATAGAGTTCTTGGTGAGACTAAGTACCCAACCAGAAATACTACTTCCTTACAACTTCGGTGAGTGGCACTGTCTTGTACTACAAATTCTGTTTTTGCATACTAGATGTTAATAAGTGTAGTTCATGAGTTATGCACATGCCCGCTTAATTATACAACCGTGTGCGCAAGCAGTTTTCATCGGATCCTGCTAATCATTGAAGTTGACAAGGGAAAAGGTCAAGTACTAGACTCACTACTTAAAGAGCTTAATGACTACGCAGTCGTGAGGGGGGTGGTCGATAGGTAATTTCAATCATTATCGCACTATGTCAGCCTCTTTAGTTCATTTCCTGATATCAAATAATTAATAACTCCTTTATTAATTTTCTTTGCCCACGGGTAGGGCTTGGCAAAAGTTCATTAAATAGGTTGAAGGCCAATGGAAACAACAGCTAAAATGGGTGCGACCCAAGTTAATTAAGTACTACTAGCTATGTCTGCACATCTCTTTAATTCTAGTTTCAATACCATTATCATGCTTGACTAATTATTATCTGATCGAATTCTATTCTCGTAAAGACCCTGAAGCAGGCGTCGGGAACTAATTTATGTGCATACGACATTTGCGAGAATATTCGCATGATGACGTCCAAAAGGAGAAGGAAGGATAGACTCCAATGGGTACGTTTGCCAGAACACTATTCACAATTTTTACATCATTATCTAATATATACACACACAACTAATACATGCATATTGATCTCCTTCTTTGAAGATGAGGGAGATGCAGGGTCAGCTCCTACTAGAGGATTGATACGAGCGATTCAAGAGGAAATAGCGGGATTTTTGCTCGACCAGGTCATAGATCCCGAAGGAGAATTCCATTACAAGCTGTAATGTCTCCATGTAATGATCTGCAAATTGTATGAGAAATTGTATATACCAAATTGTATATGTATGTGTATGTGAATGGTTGTGCGAGAAATTTTATGATATATATATGCATAATGTGTATAATATTTAGTATCATAAAATATGTTTGAAATGAAAAAGAATTAAATGGAAAACACTAAATTAGAAGGAAAAATAAATCATAAACCCATAAACCCCTAAACCCAGCCTCCAGTGCGGGCTCGTGCCACGTGGTGGGCCTTTGGTCCTGGTTCATGACGAACCGGCACTAAAGGGGGGGGACCTTTAGTCCCCACCCTTTAGTGTCAGTTGCAGAACCGGCACTAAAGGTCCTTATGAACCGGGACAATAACCCGATTATGCACTAGTGGTATGATGCAAGGCTTCTCAATTTCCCCAAGTATAATATATGGACAGATTCTGGTCCAAGATACCCAGTCTTTCACAGCAAGATACCGCAGAAGAAGCTTCCGGTATAAGGCAATGGAATCTTTCTCAACAAGCAACTAGAGGAGAAGCTTCTCAGAACAACACCGCATGTCGTATTCAGTATTGCTACAAGATATGACACGACAAGTTGGCAGTATATGACAGTACAGCTCAAGGATCAGATTTGCAATAATTTTGTCAGAGGTAGAATTCAGTCAAGACATATATCTACCTCAAGGATCGTGTGTTCGGTTGCATATTCTCCTATATATATATATGGTGAGCGTTGTCAGATTCCGGGCTCCGCAGACTGAAGAAAGGTTCGAACTCAGGGGCGTGTGCGAAGAACTCAACCTCTCAAGCCGATCAACTTGCTGCTCTCACGACCTAGCTCGATGAAAGGGAAGGAAATGGACTCGGCAGTTTACCTAGGTTTGGGCCACCTTGCGGTGTAAAACGCTACTCCTGCTTTGTGGTGGATTAGCCTCGCGGGGGCTGAGGATGAACTAGTACAAGGGGAAGAACAGCCTCAAGAGGCTTGTTCTTGTGATGAGCTCTAGGGATTCGATCTCCGGGGGTCCAATCTCATAAGGACCCGATCCCCTTCTACGGTGGTGGTTAGGCTATATTTATAGTGGACGCGGGAAGGGATCCCACAGTGGCCAATTTTGAAAGGGGACAAGTAGTACATATGATCCTGGGAAAAGGTGGTCTCGCCTGCAAAGCTTCTGATTGTGATGTCATGGTGGGCTCGTCGATGACATCCATCCTGCCGTTCTGGCGGTCCTGGTCTTGTTGCGCACAAACGGCAATCCTTTGGCTCATTCCTTGGGACTCTGCACCTGCGCTTGCCTCCTTAGCACCAAAGAGGAAACCTGCCGCTCTGCGCCCACTGGCGCGCACCTGGCCTTGGTCGTCATGGTTGGCATCACCTCATCCTCATGAGGTGAGTGTTTGCATAGAAATCTCCGTTCCTTAGGAGGCTGCCTGGGGAGGCTGCTCCTTCGGGAGGTCTTGCCGTCGTCCGCCTCACGAGGCTTGGCCCCTCGTGAGGGTTTTGTCTCGTCGTGGTTGAAGATGGGTCGTACCAGGCCGTCCATGTAGCCACATCATGGGCTGCAGGCAGGCAGGCAAGTCTGGGTACCCTCGTCCCCAGTCATCCCAGTCACTCATACGAGATGCGATAGTGATCAAGCAGATATACTTAGTAAAGAATCAACAGTCTTGACAGTGGTCACCAAGGTCATCATTTCAGTACCAGACAAGGAGATCTCATGAACTCTTGTCACCCTCTTGTATGATTAGCTTCAACAACAAGCTCTATACAACTACATGCCCCGAATATATGTCATGTATTTGCGGACCCAGGTCAGGAAAAAAGTGCAAGGAGTGGTGCCAAAAGTATTGCACTAACCAGATTCATGGTCATACAAAGAATCAAGGACATATGTAGCCAAGCTATTTCAGCAAGATATCCTGACAAATAAAATCATGGTTGTCAAAGGGTGCGACCGGCAGCAAAGGTATGATGATTTTGTGTGACCATCAGGGTCTGGATACCCAAGTCGGTTGGAGGCTATGGTTCCTTATGGATCCACAAATGAATACCCTAAGAGGCCTACTTCGTTCTACAAAGACTTCATATCCTGCTGACCCACTTAAAATGATGGGTATACCGAAAACATGGGAAAGTTAAAAGCCGAACAATCAGCTCAGACCAGGTATACTCACTAGTGGAACCAAGTACATGAACAACCTGTCATGAGAAGTATCTTACCACTAGCACCCTTGTCAGGCCAGTCTCAGAGGTTAATATTTGAGGTATGATACAGCTATAAATCCATACCCCTTTATATTTCTCACGACAGAAGGCAGTCGAATCTTTGGTACATATCTCATGCTTGAGCCAAAGAAATAAATCAAGATAAATCAGTACCACATGTGAGCAGTCAGAGCCCGTCAGGAGAATGGCCATGATTCTCAGCATTAATTGAACCCAGAAGACATGCATTTTTTTGAGCAAAGACCTATTAGAATTTGGGAAAGGTGAAGCAAACCACCCTAGAGCAAGCTAAGTAGATTATATGAAATTCTTGAGGGAACAATAAACAAAGGAAATAGATACCCAAGTTGGAAACGGTGTCCTCAAGTCATACTTGTTCCCTGAGAAACCAAATCTCAAGGACGAGATTTGTTTAAGGAGGGATGGTTTGTAACACCCTGGTTTTTTGCCCTTTCCTTTTCTTTTTGATTTATTTCGTTTTTGCCCTGATTCTCTTTTTGGAGTGGATCTGTGGACTTGAAACCTGGGAGATCATCATCTTTTATTCTCTGAAGTGATTCATCATCCTCAAAACTTTCCCTAGGTCATGTCATTTCCATTCTACCTCAACCTCAAAATTCTAGGGAATATTCCTTTTTCTTATTATAGGAATAACCATATTTGTCCTAGGTTGTGAAGCAACCTATATTTCTATCACTCCCAAAATTCCCAAATAATTCTCATAATTTATTTGGATCATATATACCTCAAATATGTCCAAACTTTCCTGGTCCAGTTCAAAAATAATTCCCCAATATTATTTATTCATTTCTATCCAGAGTGATCTTCTATGAAGGAAGTGCCACCTATCCTTTCTTGATTGCTCCCAAAAAATTTGGGCAAGATCAACTTAGTGATCTCGGTGTGACTGAAAATGGTGAATCAGTCAGACCGAAATGCACAAAGAGGTTTTGTAATTTTAAGTCTATGACGAATCAGGGACTCCGAGTGCTCCTCACACAGAGTGGTTCGAATCTGACTTGATCAAACTTTATGATGTGGCATGAATAGAGTTTGAGACAAGAAAAGCATAGATAGCTAGAGAAGGTTCTTAGGCATTCTTGTCCATCCACTTGGCAAAAGAAAAGAAACCAGACACTCAAAACAACAAGTGGATGTCCTTGAATGAGTAAAATATGCAACCAACATACTCACACAATAAAGTGGCAAATGAAATATGTGGCAAAGCATGCACAACCAATACTAGCATCTATCAAACAATTGGCGATGACTAGGTCATCTATATATGAGTATATTGACTTAGGAGTCAAATGAGAACATTTGATCATGGGTCATACTCATCGTTTAAGCACAAGTGGGGTTACCACTTTTACATAAAGCAGTGTTGTTTTCACACCATTAGAGTTGCTTTAACTCAATACTTAGAGTAAAGCTCCACCTAGATGTGAGATCCCCCCTAAGAGGGATGAACTAACCTTGGGTTTTGTCGATGATGACTTCATGTAGGTGTTGAAGATGTGGATGCTCAATGTTGATGTAGATCATTTGGAGCAATCCATTGAAGTGAGTTGCACTTTCAATACCTACACGGGTTAGTCCCACAAGGAATAAACAAGGATATCCATAGACATAGAGTGATGCATACACAACATATGTCCATGAAAGCATTAGGTTACATTGTCCCTTGTCTTACCAACAAGAGGGTTTGTGACTCCTTGAACTAATGCAAGATGTGGAAGTTGATTGCACTTGTCCTTGCCAAAATGATATGAGTGAAGTATGTTGGCGGAGTCACCCTCAAGAACTCTTCTAGTTCTTCTTCTTTGGGATCCACATCATCTTGATGGGAATCCTTGGAGTTGGAGTTGTACTTGTTGAAGTAGAACTTGATGTAGTCTTGGGAACCCACTTGATCATGGCCTTAGGAGCTTCTTGAAATGCATCAATCTCCTCTTGAAGCTTGTCCTTGCCCTTTTGCTTGTGGTCTTGTGGTGGAAGATCATATTGAGCTTGTGTCCCTTTGAAAGAAGTAGGATCATACTTCTCTTGTTGAGGAACAAACTTCGTCTTGGGGTATTGATCTTCTTCCCACTCAACTCCCTTGGCATTGAACTTTCGTTCAAAACCAACACCTTGATTCTTTCGGTGCCTTCCTTGCTTGCGTACAATTTCCTCGAATTTCTTACTCCCGGCAAGGCTCTTGTAAGCACCTTTCTCTATAATTCCCTTCAATAAGCTATTTTCTTGCTCAAGTGTAACTTGGCTAAGAGAATCATTAGTGGAATCAAGAGAACTACTAGAGGCAACAACATTGGATTTAGCATGATTATTGTTACTACTAGAAGAAGAATCTTTCTTGTTCTTGTTACTAGACTTGACTTGTGGCATGTAAGTAGATAAGAGTAAACGCTTGGCAATGTAAGAAGAACTTTTCTTGCGAAGATCATCATTGATTGCCTTTAAAAACTCATGCTCTTGCTCAAGTTTGAGCTTTTCAAAGCGTAACTTTTCATGAGTCTTTAAAAGTTCTCGATAATCTTCCAAGATAGTTTCATGAGCTAACTTAAGAGTGTTTAGTTCTTTAGTTAGGTGCTCAATCCTCTCCTTATCATTGTCATTCATTTTATCTTAATTAGCATGATTATTTGAGGTTTCATCATAGTATTCATCACTAGAGTTGTCAACAAGTAAATCATCATCACCTAACAAGTCATCTTCATCACTATTGAAATCAACATACTCGGGGTGTGATACCTTTGGGCCTTTAGCCATGAAGCATCTTCCTAGTCCTTCATTTGGTGAGTCAAATATGTCATAGGAGTTGGTTGACACAAGTGCTAGACCGGCAACACTTTCATCTTGAGTATATTCGGAGTCGGAGTGATAGCTTCTCTCGGAGTGATTGTTGGAGTCGGAGCCGGATACACATTCACCAACATGAGCTTGATGTCTTCGTTTTGTGTAGCTCCTTGATGACTTGTCCTTCCTTTCCGAATCCTTGCTTCTCTGGGAAGTTCTTCGTTCATAACGATCATCTCTACTCCTTCTTTCTCTTGATGGTGATTATTCTCTTCTACTTCTTCTTTTTGAAGAATCTTCTCTTCTTTTGTAGGGAGTCATACACTCACTGGAATAGTGTCCGGGTCTTCCACAATTGTAGCAATTACGCTCACGACTAGAAGATCTTTTGTCATTGTAGGACCTTGACTTGGAACTTCTTTCCTTGCTTCTACTCTTGTAGAACTTGTTGAAGTTTTTCACCATTAGGATCAATTCTTCATTGAAGGTCTGTTTCTCACTTGATGATGTGGGAGCTTCACATGAGGCTTTGTAAGCACCACTTGACTTGTTGTGGATCTCCTCCTTATCCTTGAGTGACATCTCATGAGCAACAATTCTTCCAATGACTTCTGTTGGCTTGAGTTCTTTGTAATTGGGAATCATTTGGATCAATGTGCACACGGTATCATATTTTCCATCCAAGGCTCTTAGGATCTTCTTGATGATGAATTTGTCGGTCATCTCTTCACTTCCTAAGCCGGCAATCTCATTTGTGATGAGAGCAAGCCTAGAGTACATTTCAGCGACACCTTCACCATCCTTCATTTTGAACTTGTCAAGTTAACTTTGAAGCACATCCAATTTGGATTCCTTGACGGAGTCGGTACCTTCGTGCATGTGTAACGCCCCGGATTCGATGCGCCAGGTGTCTTCGAGTTATTCGCCGTCATTGCCATGTCATTTGCTTGCATGTTGCATTTTGTCATGTCATCATGTGCATCTCATTTTGCATACGTGTTCGTTTCTTGCATCCGAGCATTTTCCCCGTTGTCCGTTTTGCAATCCGGCTCTCCTATGTCCTCCGGCGTCCCCCTTTTGTCTCTTGTTGTGAGTGGGTGTTAAACTTTCTCGGAATGGACCGAGGTTTGCCAAGCGGCCTTGGTATAGCATCGGTAGACCGTCTGTCAAGTTTCATGCCATTTGGAGGTCGTTTGATACTCCAATGGTTAACCGCGTAGCCCGAATCCCCCCCCTCCCTTTCTCTTTGCAGCCCAACACCCCTTCCAAAGTGGCCCAAAACCCAGCAAACTCCCATCCATGCTCTCGGTCGTTCGATCACGATCGCGTGGCCGAAAACCGCTCCTCATTTGGACTCTCCTAGCTCCCTCTACCTATAAATATGTGCCTCCCCCCGGAATTCGCGGATCAAAATCCCCCGAAACCCTAAATCTCCTCCCTCTCC
>NC_057813.1:500848871-500859868 GCF_018294505.1 Triticum aestivum
TCGCCTCCGTCGCCGGTCGCCGCCGGCAAAGAGGCCGCTGGCCGCGCCGCGCCCATGCCCGTGCGCCCCGCCCCTCCGCCTTCACTCCAGTGCCGCCCCGGCCGGATCCGCCTCCGCCGCGCCTCTCTGGCCTCCTCCTCGCCGGATCCGGCCCTCTCCGCCCCGGGGTCGTCTTCTCCAGCCATCCCTGAGTCCAACTCCGGCGATCTTCGAAATCCGTGCAGCCCGAGGTTGACCCCGAAACGCCTAAGTCCCGAATATTTTTTGCATAATCATGCCATGTTCATCGCATTGTATCTCTGCATCCGTAGCTCCGTTTTGTGCGTGTAATATGTCAAATTGTTCGTCTCAACGAGTAATTCATTTCATTCCATTGCATTATGTTCATTTGAGGTCATTTTGATACCTGAATCATCGTTGAAAGAGTGCTTCATAATGTTGTCTGCTGTCTGTTAACAGAACTTGCTCTTTTGTCATTTTTGCCATGATTGATATGTGCATCCTATGAGGTTGATGTCTACATGTGTTTTGATCTATGCTATGCCATCTTTATAGAGGTGATTACCATGTATTTTTGTGATCAATGTGGTGACTAGCACAAGCATGCAAACTAGGCATCATGATGTTGCTGATTTTAGTCCCTGTTCTACTGTTATTTTGATGCCATGTAAACTTGATGCTACAGAGAGATCCATGCATATTTTGAGATACTTCAGTAAGGATGTTTTGAACATATGGTTATGATCTATCCATTCATGCCCCTGTTTGCAATTATGGAGTAGTCTAGCATGTCATTTTCGTGCTCTACTTTTGCTTCAAAATGTTTCCTGGTAGATTGTTTACATGTTATTCAATTTTGCCAAGGTTGTTGTAGTTGATCCTTGGATGCTATGAACTTGTTATTGCCTTGTTTTGTTTCATAAACATGTCTTCTTGCTGATGCTATGCTTATCTTGTCATGCAATGACTTGTGGTGAGTGAATCGAGCTTGTTAAGTAGGGTACTTGCTGTTGCTGTTTTGCTAGACTGAATCTGTTATTTCGTGATGCTATGTAAACCTGCTGCTACTAGTCATTCTATGCATAATCTGGAGATGATCACTAAATATGTTTTGTTATACATGTCATGCTCTATCCATCCATGCCTCTGGTTGCATTTATAGCTTGTTGTAGCTTGTTCATATCTTGCTCCAAAGTTGCTTAATAATGTTGCTGTCAGCCTATTAACATTAAGTTTAGTTGTTACCATGTGTTTTGCTAGTGTTCCATGCACCCTATGGACTTGCTCTTTCCATGCTTAGCTTTACAAACATGTCTTCTTACAGTTGGTTGCCTTGCCATGCTATATATTTCTCTATAGTGAGTTGCACAAGCTCACCAACATGCCTTCATAATTCTGTTTCTGCCATGTTTGAATCTGTATTATAACTTGCCATGTTTACGTGGGTGCCATCATATTTTCTGATCCTTTTTGGCTTATGGTCAGTAAAGGACTTTTGATCTATGCATTTAGTAGTATCATGCCATGCCTTTGTTTGCCATGATAAGTTCCTGTAACATGTTGTTTGATAGCTCTAAACATTGCAACCTGATGTTATTTTCTGCAAAGTCTGAACTGTTATTATTTGCAATCTTGCCATGTGTGTTTGAGCATGTTCTAGTGATTTCTGGAGATAGATCAGTGTTCATGTTTTGTTATGCTTTACCTTTACATCATGCCTATGCCTTTTGTTTTCTTGTTGAGGTCCTGTAGCATGTTGATTTGATGCTTGCAATATGCCTAGTTGCTGTTTTGGACAGGTTGTTGCTATAACTTATATAGTGTGTGTGTTGAACCGTTGCTCCGTTTTGAGTGTGCTCTATATGAAACTTGCTTAGAATCGCATGTAGTTCCATATTATCATGTTGCATCCTTGTTTTGATGTGTTTGCTTGATGTTTGGGTGCATTTTGCATCAATGCCATGTTTAACTTGTGTTGCTCATATCTTCTAGGCCGTAGCTCCGAACTAAATGAACTTTATATGTAACTTGACTAGAATCTCGTGTAGATCACCTTTGTGCATCTTAACTTGCTGTTTAACAACTTAACATAATGTTTATTCAGATCTGGACCAACTTCGAAATATGCATATGAGGACTTACCGGAATTGTTATATGTTGTTCCCGGCCTCATTTAAACTTGCCTTGATGTGTTGCTCTTGTTTGCATCATCTCTTGCCATGAGTAGCCTCATGTAGCTTTGTCATGCATCATGCTTGTTTGTGCATCATGTCATGTTCATGTGTGGTGTGTTTACCATGTTGTGTGCTTCTTTTCCATAGTTCCTGTTTCATTGCGATCGTGAGGATTCGTTCGTCTACGCTTGGTTTGGCTTCATCTTCTTCATGGACTCGTTCTTCTTCCTAGCGGGATTTCAGGCAAGATGACCGCTACCCTGGATCTCACTACTATCATTGCTTCGTTCTATCGCTTTGCTGCGCTACCTATCTTTTGCTCATCAAGCCTCCCATATTGCCATGAACCTCTAACCTTGACACCTTTCCTATGCAAACCGTTGTTTGGCTATGTTACCGCTTTGCTCAGCCCCTCTTATAGCGTTGCTAGTTGCAGGTGAAGTTGAAGATTTCTCCATGGTGGACAGGATTTATGTTGGGATATCACAATATCTCTTATTTAATTAATGCATCTATATACTTGGTAAAGGGTGGAAGACTCGGCCTTATGCCTGGTGTTTTGTTCCACTCTTGCCGCCCTAGTTTCCGTCATACCGTTGTTATGTTCCCGGATTTTGCGTTCCTTACGCGGTCGGGTGATTTATGGGACCCCCTTGACAGTTCGCTTTGAATAAAACTCCTCCAGCAAGGCCCAACATTGGTTTTACCATTTGCCTCACCACCACCTATACCTTTCCCTTGGGTCGGCCAACCCGAGGGTCATCTTTATTTTAGCCCCCCCGGGCCAATGCTTGTCTAAGTGTTGGTCCAAACCGAGCGATGTCCGGCGCCCCCTGGGCAATCAGGGTCTATGCCAACCCGACGTCTGGCTCATCTGGTGTGCCCTGAGAACGAGATATATGCAGCTCCTATCGGGATTTGTCGGCACAGCGGGAGGCCTTGCTGGTCTTGTTTTACCATTGTCGAAATGTCTTGTAAACCGGGATTCCGAGTCTGATCGGGTCTTCCTGGGAGAAGGTATATCCTTCGTTCATCGCGAGAGCTTATCATGGGCTATGTTGGGACACCCCTGCAGGGTATAATCTTTCGAAAGTCGTGCCTGCGGTTATAGGCAGATGGGAATTTGTTAATGTCCGGTTGTAGATAACTTGACACCAGATCCGAATTAAAACGCATCAACCGCGTGTGTAGCCATGATGGTCTCTTCTCGGCGAAGTTCGGGAAGTGAACACGGTTTCTGGGTTATGTTTGACGTAAGTAGGAGTTCAGGACCACTTCTTGATCATTGCTAGCTTCACGACCGTTCTGCTTTCTCTCTTCTCGCTCTTATTTGCGTATGTTAGCCACCATATATGCTTAGTCGCTGCTGCAACCTCACCACTTTACCCCTTCCATTCCCTTTAAGCTTTGCTAGTTTTGATACCCATGGTAATGGGATTGCTGAGTCCTCGTGGCTCACAGATTACTACAACAACAGTTGTAGGTACAGGTTCTGCGATGATCATGACGCGAGAGCGATGTTTGCTTATTTTGGAGTTCTTCTTCTGCTTCTTCGATCAGGGGATAGGTTCCAGGTCGGCAGCCTGGGCTAGCAGGGTGGATGTCGTTTGAGTTTCTGTTTGTGATTCATCCGTAGTCGGATGATGCTCTTATGTATTGTGATGTTGTATTCGTGTGGCATTCTATGCCTCTTGTATGTATCCCCATTTATTATGTAATGTTGATGTAATGATATCCACCTTGCAAAAGCGTTTCAATATGCGGGTCTATCCTTGGTGAGACTTTCGAGTTCCTTTTGGATAGGGACGCATATTGGGCGTGACAGCATGTCAATCAAAGTATCCCAAATTTCCTTTGCATTCTCAAGACGACTGATTTTGTTGAATTCTTTGGGGAACAATCCGTTGAAGAGGATATCACAAGCTTGAGCATTGTATTGCAGCATCTTCAACTCTTCCGCGGTAGCTTCACGGTTCAATTCTCTCCCATCAAAGAATTCACATTGCAAGCTAATACACACAATAGCCCAAACGGCAGGGTTATTTCCAAGAATATGCATTTTCATCTTATGCTTCCAACTAGCAAAATTAGTACCATCAAAGTAAGGACCTCTACGGTGGTAATTTCCCTCGCTAGATGCCATACTCTCCTAGGTTATGAAACCAAGGCTATGACCACCAAAAGCTATGGAAATCAAAGCTCTGATACCACTTGTAGGATCGAAAGTATGTTTAGAGGGGGGTGAGACTACTTGACCAAATAAAAATCTAGCCTTTTCCTAATTTTAATTCTTGGCAGATTTTAGCAACTTAGCACAAGTCAAGCAATCAATCTACACATGCAATTCTAAGAGTATAGCAGCGAATGTAAAACAATTGCATATGAAGGTAAAGGGGAGGAGTTTGAGGATGCAAACGCAATTGGAGACACGGATGTTTTTGCCGTGGTTCCGATAGGTGGTGCTATCATACATCCACGTTGATGGAGACTTCAACCCACGAAGGGTAACGGTTGCGCGAGTGCACGGAGGGCTCCACCCAAGAAGGGTCCACGAAGAAGCAACCTTGTTTATGCCACCATGGTCGTCGCCCATGAAGGACTTGCCTCACTAGGGTAGATCTTCACGAAGTAGGCGATCTCCTTGCCCTTACAAACTCCTTGGTTCAACTCCACAATCTTGTCGGAGGCTCCCAAGTGACACCTAGCCAATCTAGGAGACACCACTCTCCGAGAAGTAACAAATGATGTGTTGTTGATGAACTCCTTGCTCTTGTGCTTCAAATGATAGTCTCCCCAACACTCAACTCTCTCTCACAGGATTTGGATTAGGTGGAAAGAAGATTTGAGTGGAAAGCAACTTGGAGAAGGCTAGAGATCAAGATTCATATGGTAGGAATGGAATATCTTGACCTCAACACAAGTGTAGGTGGTTCTCTCTCAGAAAATATAGGTTGGAAGTGTAGGCTTGTTCTGATGGCTCTCTCCACGAATGAAGAGTGGGTGGAGGGGTATACATAGCCTCCGCACAAAATCTAACCATTGCACACAACTTACCAATCTCGGTGGGACCGAATCGTGAAACTCAGTCGGACCGATTTAGCAAATAATGTGACCGTTAGGATTTTCGGTGGGACTGACATGTCAACTCGGTGGGACTGATATGGTTAGGGTTAGGGCATAACGTAATCTCGGTGAGACCGATTACACAAACTCGGTGAGACCGATTTTGGTAATAAGCTAACCAGAGAGTTGGTCAGGCAAACTCGGTGGGACCGATTTGCTCATCTCGGTTGGACCAAAACGTTACGAAAGGGAAACAGAGAGTTTGCATTGCAATCTCAGTGGGACCAATCACTCATCTCGGTTTGACTAAAATGTTACAAAGGGAAACAGAGAGATTGCAACCCCATCTCGGTGAGACCGAGATCCCTATCGGTGTGACCGAATCGACTAGGGTTTGTGGCAGTGGCTATGACATTTGAACTCGGTGGCGCCGGATAGATAGTTTCGGTGGGGCCGAGTTTGACTTTTGGTTTGGGACATATGTGGATGTGAGAAAGTTGTTGAGGGCTTTGGAGCATATCACTAAGCATTTTGAGCAAGAAACTCATTAAGCAACACCTCATCCCTCCTTGATAGTATTGGCTTTTCCTATAGACTCAATGTGATATTGGATCACTAAAATAGAAAATGTAGAGTCTTGTGCTTTGAGCTTGAGCCAATCCTTTTGTCCTTAGCATTTTGAGAGATCCACTTTCCTCATCTAAGCCATGCCAATCATTGAGCTTTCCTGAAATATTTATCTTGAGATAGCATTAGCTCAATGAGCTATATATTGTTAGGAATTACCAAAACCACCCAGGGATAGTTGCACTTTCATATTATAATCAACACAGGGTTTTAGCAGCAGTGGCCGTTGGATGTCTATCCAACGGATGTCGTGCTTCTTCTTCAATCTCAGATATTCTAGCTTCGGCCGCCCAAAAAATGTTTCCTCCCCCTGACATCTGGGGCGCACTATTTCGGAGGCTGGCATGTGGGCCTACTAAGTTGACGCGTACCAAGGGCTTTGTCAACTTAGTCAATATAAATGATACTACCTGCGGTGACCGTACGATGTCCATCCAATGGCCGTTGTGCTTCTTCAACCACTGGTCTTCTTGCTCCAGCCGCCCAAAGCAACGCTGGTCCTGTCGCCTGCTTCTGCCTCCTGTGGCCGGTTGTGCTACCGTGGAGGCCTCACCGCCCCCTACTACTCCCACCGCTGGCCAGGCCATCCCTCCACTCACCCACACCCCCTGTTATTTTGCGGTGACGGCAGCCTCACACCGAAACTGAACCAGTGGACCCTCGTACTCCTCTCCGCGTGGGCATCCACTGTCGCATCTTCCCCGGTTCTGCATCCCCTTCCTAGGCCTCACTATCGTCCATCGCCCTGGTGCTCTCGGTGCAGCGTGGTGAACGTGTTCAAGGAACAACTTTCATCGGACGTGGACTATACGTGGAGAGCCTGACAGCTGGGTCCACGACCGCACACAAGGAAATGCCTCCTTATTACTCGCAAAAAAATGATTCCTCCAGCTGATATCTAGGACCCACCAGAAGGACCTCTGTATTTCGTGAAAAAAATGCCCCCCCCCTGACAGGCCGGACCCACCAGCTATATCTGCGCACGCAAGGAAATGCCTCCTTATTACGCACACAAAAATGAATACTTCTCATGCTAGCTGGGAGCCAGCATAGTGGGAGGCTGACCAGTGGGCCTACTAAGTTGACGCGTACCAAGGGCTTTGTTAACTTAGTCAATATAAACGATTCTACCTGCAGTGACCATATGATGTCCATCCAACGGCTGTTGTGCTTCTTCAACCTCTGGTCTTCTTGCTCCAGCCGCCCAAAGCAGTGTCAGTCGTGCCGCCTGATCCTGCCTCCCGTGGCCGGCTGTGCTGCCGCGGAGGCCTCACCGCCTGTCGGTGTCAAAACTGGCGGATCTCGGGTAGGGGGTCCCGATCTGTGCGTCTTAGGCTGATGGTAACAGGAAGCAAGGGACACAATGTTTACCCAGGTTTGGGCCCTCTCGATGGAGGTAAAACCCTACTTCCTGCTTGATTAATATTGAAGATATGAGTAGTACAAGAGTAGATCTACCACAAGATCGCGGAGGCTAAACCCTAAGAGCTAGCCTATGATGGTATGATTGTAATTGTGATCGGCCTTCTAAGGACCATCCTCTCCGGTTTATATAGACACTGGAGAGGGCTCGGTTTACATGGAGTCGGTTACAAGGAAGGAAATATAATATCCGGATCGCCAAGCTTGTCTTCCACGCAAAGGAGAGTCCCATCCAGACACGGGCCGGAGTCTTGAGTCTTGTATCTCCACACTTCAATAGTCCGGACGATGTATATAGTCCGGCTCTCCGGATACCCCCTAATCCAGGACTCCCTCAGTAGCCCCTGAACCAGGCTTCAATGACGATGAGTCCGGCGCGCAGTCTTGTCTTCAGCATTGCAAGGCCGGTTCCATCTCCGAATACTCCAATGTACCTATTACGACGAACAGTGTCCGGCTTCTCATCAATGTGGTACTCCTCGGCTTCGGTGCCTCAATAATGACCATTTCCACGTGTCGAGCAAATGCGAGGAGTCGAGGCATTTTTGCATTTGCCACCCCCGATCCTTCGGGCTAGTCGTCTATTTGAAGAGACGGGGATTCTCAGATCCGAACCTCACTCTTCCCCCTCGAGCAAGCATCCAACAGAGCGCCCCAGAAAAACCATTCCAACATGGTCGGTCGTCGCAGCTCTTCTGCTCGCTCCCCTTTCCCCAAGCCGGGGAACTGGGAAGAGTGTTTAGTTCCTCATGGCCATTTGATAGAGTTACAGACCCAAGGGTTTCTCCCACCGGCCTTCATGGTCCCCGTCTGAGCCGGAATAGCCACCTATAATGGCGGGGAACAAGCGGAGAGATCTCCTAATCCATCTCCAAAGGAGCGAATATGCCTCACTCTGCAGCTGTTAAGGGGCGTCGGGTTTCCTATCCACCCATTCCTTCGCGGGCTCCTGGAGTTCTACGGCCTCCAGTTGCACAACTTTACCCCAGCTTCCATATTACATATAGCAGGGTACGTCACCCTTTGTGAGCTATTTATAGGCTGCGAGGCTCACTTTGGTTATGGAAGAAGTTGTTCTGCCTTGTCCCCTGCAACCAGGGAGAGTCCCTATGTCAAGTGGGCGGGGCCGAAGTATGGCGTATCACCGAGACCGGATACCTATCTGGCACTCCCAAAAGGGCACCAGAGAACTAGCCTTTAGAGTGGTTTTACATCGATGACGTCCCCCTTCCGGATCCAGTCCGGACAGGACTCCCCAAGTTTAGTAACTGAAAGTGCTAGTTATCGACTAGAGGGGGGGTGAATAGGCGATTTTTATCAAAGTCTTCAAAACATGGAAGTTTCGAAGATAAGCAATAGGAATGACCTAATTGATATGCAACGGAAGATAAACTACACAAAGCAAGCCATAGTCAAGTATGCAATAGTGGTAACGTACGAAGACTAACAGCAGCTAGGTAGTAAGGATCAGGATGGAAGATAGTATGAAGCCAATCAACAATAGTAGTCAAGCTATGAAGTCAATCAGATAAGACAGATAAGCAATGACTTCACGAAGACAAACTCAAAGTAAAGGAGGGAAGAGATAGAACCAGTCACTTGTTGAAGACACATGATTTGTTGGACCAGTTCCAGTTGTTGTGACAACTGTACGTCTGGTTAGGGAGGCTGAGATTCAACTCAGAAGACTGTGTCTTCACCTTATTCCCCTTGAGCTAAGGACACTTAGTCCTCGCCCAATCACTCTGGTAAGTCTTCAAGGTAGACTTCCGAACCTTCACAGACTTTGTTCACCCGGCAATCCACAATGACTCTTGGATGCTCAGAATGCGACGCCTAACCGGCTGGAGGATACACAGTCCTCAGGTGTAATAAGTCTTCAGGTCACACAGACAGAAAGACTTCAGTGATGCCTAACACTCTTTGGCTCTGGGTGTTTGGGATTTCTCCTCGCAAGGATTTCTCTCTCAAAGGCTTCGAGGTGGGTTGCTCTCAAACGACAAAAGTCGTAAACTAACTCTGAGCAGCCACCAATTATGGTGTAGGGGGTGGGCTATTTATAGCCACAAGGCAACCCGACATGATTTGTCCGAAATGACCCTGGGTCACTAAGGAATTGACACGTGTTCCAACGGTCAGATTTCAAACACACGCGGCAACTTTACTTGGGCTACAAGCAAAGCTGACTCATCCAGCTCTGGATAAGATTTGCTCTCATTGTCTTTGCTCGAAGACATAGGATTTGGGTTGAGCATCACTTCAGTCACTCTGACTTAGTTCACTTGGACCCCACTTAATAGTACGGTGGTTCCTATGACTCAACAAAGAAGAAAAGGAAACAACGAAACCACACAGTCTTCACGCTCCATAGTCTTCACTCAATGTATTCTCATGTCATAGTGTAAGTGCATCTAGTGCCACCCCTAGTTGGTTTTGGAGTATTGACGACAAATTTGGTTGAGGGACTAATGCGTTTGTGAGAATTGCAGGATAACGCAGGTGATGTCCCTCATTGATTCGGTTTACCTACCGGAGATGACCCCTAAAAATGTATGAAGACATTGAGGACAATGGTGGTATGAGAAGATATTCATCTTGAAGACTATGACATGAGAAGACATTGCGTGAAGACTATGGAGCGTGAAGACTGTGTGGTTTCGTTGTTTCCTTTTCTTCTTTGTTGAGTCATAGGAACCACCGTACTATTAAGTGGGGTCCAAGTGAACTAAGTCAGAGTGACTGAAGTGATGCTCAACTCAAACCATATGTCCTCGAGCGAAGACAATGAGAGCAAACCTTATCCAGAGCTGGATGAGTCAACTTTGCTTGTAGCCCAAGTAAAGTTGCCGCGTGTGTTTGAAATCTGACCGTTGGAACACGTGTCAGTTCCTTAGTGACCCAGGGTCATTTTGGACAAATCAGGTCGGGTTGCCAAGTGGCTATAAATAGCCCACCCCCTACACCATAAATTGGTGGCTGCTCGGTGTTTATACACGGCTTTTCTCGTTTGAGAGCAACCCACCTCGAAGCATTTGAGAGAGAGAAAAATCCTTGCGAGGACAAAGCCCAAACACCCAGAGCCAAAGAGTGTTAGGCATCACTGAAGTCTTTCTGTCTGTGTGACCTGAAGACTTATTACACTTGAGGACTGTGTATCCTCCAGCCGGTTAGGCGTCGCGTTCTGAGCATCCAAGAGTCATTATGGATTGCCGGGTGAACGAAGTCTGTGAAGGTTTGGAAGTCTACCTTGAATACTTACCAGAGTGATTGGGCGAGGACTAAGTGACCTTAGATCAAGGGGAATAAGGTGAAGACACGGTCTTCTGAGTTGAATCTCAGCCTCCCTAACCAGACGTACAGTTGTCACAGCAACTGGAACTGGTCCAACAAATCATGTGTCTTCAACAAGTGACTGGTTCTATCTCTTCCCTCCTTTACTTTGAGTTTTTCTTAGTGAAGTCATTGCTTATCTGTCTTATCTGATTGACTTCATTGCTTGACTACTATTGTTGATTGGCTTCATACTATCTTCCATCCTGATCCTACTACCTAGCTGCTATTAGTCTTCGTACGTTAACGCTATTGCATACTTGACTATGGCTTGCTTGTTGTAGTTTATCTTCCGCTGCATATCAATTAGGTCATTTCTATTGTTTGTCTTCGAAACTTCCACGTTTTGAAGACTTTGATAAAAATCGCCTATTCACCCCC
>NC_057813.1:500860246-500895708 GCF_018294505.1 Triticum aestivum
TAACCACCTGGAGTTTAGCTATGTCGACTGCAGGGATAATCAAAGTCTCCGCTGCTTGCCCCGTGTTCGATGGAACAGAATATCCCTACTAGAAGAATAAGATGCGCATGCATCTTGAAGCCATTGATGTCGACCTCTGGTATGTCGTCAAGAATGGCGTTCCCAAAACTGGTGAAGGTGTCACCCCTACTGATGTCAAGAAGTTCATTCAACTGGACTCGACTGCAAAGAACATCATCTGTGGTCATCTGACCAAAGGACAGTATGGCCTTGTGAGTGCTCTGGAAACGTCAAAGCTAGTCTGGGACTGGCTGTCCAAGGTCAATGAAGGCGTATCTACACAGAGAGACCAAAGAATCAGTGTTCTTCGCAATCTCTTCAATCGCTTCAAGAGAAACGACAATGAAAATGTCCAGCTCACGTTTGATCGCCTCACCGACATCACAAATGAGCTTCAGGCTCTCGGCGCCACTGAGATCACCAAGCATGAAATTGTCAAGACACTGCTGAGATCACTTGACACCTCCTTTGACACCCTTGCCCTCATGATACAAGAACGTCCTGACTTCAAGACACTCGATCCGTCTGATATACTTGAGAGGCTCCATACACATGAGTTCCAGCTTTCTGAGAAAAGAGATATCTATGGCCCCAACTATGGCCGAACTCGTGCTTTGAAGGCAAAAGTTGCTTCCTCATCTGAAGAAGAAGAATCTGACTGCGGTTCTGATGATCCTGAAGACATTGGAAGGGAGCTTGCTATGCTTGGGAAGAAGTTCTAGAAATTCACCAAGAAGAAGGGCTTCAGAAAGTCTTCACGATCCAGTTCAAGAAATGATGAAGCTTCCACTCAAGACAACAAGAAGAGAACATGTCACAAGTGTAAGAAGCCTGGGCACTACATCTCTGAGTGTCCTCAGTGGGACAACGAGAAGAAAAAGAAGAAGAGCAAGGAATATGACTCTGATGACAAGAAGAAGGAGAAATCATCAAAGTCTTCTTCCAAGTCCACATCAAAATCCTCATCTCATAAGAAGAGCTCATTTGGCAAGGCTCGTGCTTTTGTTGGCAAGGAAATGGATTCAGAAGAGGGGTCTGCTTCTGAGGAGGCAGAGGTGGAATCTGAAGCTGAGTCCGACTCTGGCGTTGCAAGTCTGGCTCTGGCCACAGCCTACGTCGCAAAGTCCATCTTCAACTCTGAAGACAATGACTCCCACACCAACGCTGATGATGACAAGGACGATCCTGCTCCCACCTACTGCTTCATGGCACGTGGTGCCAAGGTAAAATCGTGCGATGCTTACTTTCAAACATCAAGTGAAGATGACTCTGATTGTGAATCTAAACCCAACTACAAAACACTTGCTAAAATTGCTAATGAACAACAAAGGGCTATGGAACATACTCAAAAATTGTTAGAAAAAAGCGATGACCTGTTGGACGCGGAAATGACACGTTCACAGTCCTTAGTTGAAGACATAAAAAATCTTCATGATAAGTATCAAGAACTTGAAAGTCTTCATGAGACGCTCTCAACCACTTATGAAAAGCTCTCCTATGATTATCTTCAAAGGAAGCAAGAGCTTGAGAAACTGAAAGCGACTCATGAAGATCTTCAAAAAGAGAATGAGTCATTTCGCGCTCAACAGATCAGTCCCGCTCAGGATGAATTTGAACCACCGTGCTTAAAATGCATTGAGCGTGATAACGCTGCCTCTGTTGCTGAATGTTCCACTGCTGCTACTGTTGCTCTGTCTTCAACTATTGATGTGGTAACTAACCCCTCCTCTGAGGATACCACTACTATTGCTGATGAAAATGCTAGGTTGAAGACATTGCTTGAAACAGGAATGTATAAAAGTCTGAAAGGGCATCAGACACTTTGTGATGTCCTCAAAAAGCAGATTCTGAACCAAAACCCTAGGAAAGAGGGTGTTGGGTTCGAGAGGAAAATGAATGCTGATGGTTCCTATTGGAAGCCTGAGCAGTATCCCAAAACCACATGGGTTGCTGCAAAGGAACCTTCAGTGGATCCATCCACTTTATCTGGATTTACCTGTGCTAATCCTATTATCATTGATGAATCCTTTGATGCAAACTATAAACTGTTCAAAAATCAGAATGGTGAAGTGTTTGCCAGGTATATTGGTACTAACTGCAGGAATGGACCTCCTATGAAGAAGATCTGGGTTCCCAAAAGCTGCCTTGAGAATCTTCCAGTGAATGTCATCATGACACCACCAGGGAAGAAGACAAACCCCAGACCAAAGGCATCATATGGTCCAACGGCTACTTACGAACACAGGACTCACTTGAGTCACCCTAACACCAATGTTTTGCAGGAAAATCATACTCAGACTCATGAATATGAGCGTGTGTCTTCAAACCGCTATGTTCATAGAACTAAGAACTTTTCTGCTTATTCACATGAGTATCATTATCTCCTGCAAGGCTATTTGCTAGGGCTTCAAAGCCGAAATTCTCAGATGCTGTACTTAGACTCATTGCTTCTAAGCCACCCCTGAAAATGTGGGTGGTGAAGAAGAATTAACTCTCTTTTGCAGAATGTGGTCTCCAGCCAGCAATCAAAAGCGTCTGATATAATTGATGGGGACCTAAAACACAAAGGGACGCATGATAAAATGACTTACGATGTGTTCCACATATGAATCGCTTACCTGTCATACTGTGTGCTAACCTTCATCTATGCTGTGATAATCCAAGTGTGCATCAACTGCTTATGCTTCACAACATACCTTGTGAAGCTTATCCTCCTAACTGCACTGTAGGGCATGTCACCAAAAGCTTCAGAATGGATTATTGACAGCGGATGCACTAATCATATGACTGGTGATCGAAGTCTTCTCATGAACTCAACCTTACGTCCATCCGAGAAGAGTCAAATCACATTTGCTGACACTGGTAAAGGCAAGGTATTGGGTCTAGGTAGAGTTGCAATCTCAAAGGATCAACACATGGATAAAGTGATGCTTGTTGAATCCCTTGGATTCAACTTAATGTATGTCTCAATGCTTTGTGACTTAAACATGATTGTGATATTTGGAAAATATCGTTGCCTTGTACTAATGGAATCTGACAAATCTCTAGTCTTTGAAGGGTATAGGAAAGGTGATCTATACATGGTAGATTTCTCAGCAGGTCCACAGCTTGCAGTATGTCTTCTTGCAAAAGCTTCAGAATGCTGGCTCTGGCATCAAAGGCTGGGGCACGCTGGCATGAGGAACTTGCACACTCTCGTCAAAAAGAAGCATGTCATAGGCATCGAAGGTGTCAAGTTCAAGAAAGATCATTTGTGTGGTGCTTGCGAAGCTGGGAAGATAACAAGGGCAAAGCACCCCTCGAAGACAATCATGACAACATCTCAACCCTTCGAGCTATTACACATGGACTTATTTGGACCTACTCACTACTCCACCCTCACAACAACTGCCTGTCTCAATGGCTTTGTCATTGTTGATGACTACTCAAGATACACATGGGTTCATATAATTCTTTACAAGACTAAAGTGCAAGATATCTTCAGGCGCTTCGCAAATCGAGCAATGAACAATTATGGCGTGAAGATCAAGCATATCAGAAGTGACAATGGCACTGAATTCAAGAACACAGGACTTGATCTGTATCTGGATACAATGGGAATCACTCATGAGTTCTCTGCTCCATACACACCTCAGCAAAATGGCATCGTTGAGCGCAAAAACAGAACCCTCATTGAGATGGCTTGAACAATGCTAGATGAATACAAGACACCAAGAAAGTTCTGGACTGAAGCTATTGATACAGCCTGTCACATCATCAACCGTGTTTACATCCACAAGCTTCTGAACGAAACATCCTATGAGCTCCTTACTGGCAAGAAGCCAAATGTCAACTACTTCAGAGTCTTTGGTGTTAGGTGCTGGATCAAGGATCCCCATCACAAGTCAAATTTTGAACCCAAAGCTCACGAAGGCTTCATGCTTGGCTATGGAAAGGATTTGCACTCTTACAGAGTCTTCAACCTCTTCCACTACAAAATCGTTGAAACAGTGGATGTGCGATTTGATGAAACCAATGGTTCACAATGAGAGCTCCTGCCAAACACACTTGATGAAGCTCCTTCCAGTGAATCTATCAAGCTGATGGGAACTGGTGAGATCATGCCCTCTGAAGCACAGCCTGAAGAGGAACTTATCATTTCTGCACCAAACCAACCTGAAGACAATGCTCAGACCGAAGACAGTACTTCCAATGATGACAATGATCAGCATGAGCAAGGTCTTCGTCCTGTTCATCCTCGTGTTGCAAATGAAGTACAAATCGAGAAGATAATTGACAGCATCAACATGCCTGGTCCGCTTACTCGCTCAAGAGCAACACAGTTAGCAAACTTCTATGGGCACTTTTCATTTGTGTCAATATCAGAACCCAAGAAAGTTGCTGAAGCTTTTATGGAACCTGAATGGATTCAAGCCATGCAAGAAGAACTTCAACAGTTCAAGCTGAATAATGTTTGGGAACTTGTCAACCGACCTGACCCTCGCAAGCATGACATTATAGGAACAAAATGGATATATCGAAACAAGCAAGATGAGCATGGTCAAGTCTTCAGAAACAAAGCACGTCTTGTGGCTCAAGGATATACTCAAGTTGAAGGAATTGACTTCGATGAAACATTTGCTCCTATTGCTAGGCTTGAAGCTATTCGCATACTGCTAGCCTATGCTAATCATCACAACATCTTGCTATATCAAATGGATGTGAAGAGTGCATTTCTCAATGGCAAGATTGAAGAAGAAGTATATGTTGCACAACCACCTGGCTTTGAAGATCCAAAACATCTTGATATGGTGTACAAGCCAAACAAAGCACTGTATGGCCTCAAACAAGCTCCTCGTGCCTGGTATGATACAATCAAAGACTTCCTCAAGAGCAAAGGCTTCAAACCTGGATCCCTCGATCCCACACTCTTCACGAAGACATATGATGGTGAACTGTTTGTGTGCCAAATATATGTGGATGACATAATCTTCGGCGGCACCAACCAGAAGTACAGTGGTGAGTTTGGGTACATGATGCAAGAGCAATATCAAATGTCCATGATGGGTGAGCTGAAGTTCTTCCTTGGTCTTCAAATTCGTCAGCAACGAAATGGCATCTTCATATCTCAAGAAAAATACCTCAAAGATTGACTGAATAAGTTTGGAATGGAAGACTGCAAAGGCTACACGACGCCAATGCCAGCCAAACACCATCTTGGTCCCGACGACAATGGTAAAGAGTTCGATCAAAAGGTATACCGCTCCATGATTGGTTCTTTGCTTTATTTATGTGCATCTAGGCCAGATATTATGCTTAGTGTTTGCATGTGTGCTCGATTCCAAGCGGCACCAAAGGAATCGCATCACTTAGCTGTAAAGCGAATTCTTCGATATTTGGCTTACACTCCAACACTCGGATTATGGTATCCAAAGGGCTCAAAATTTGATTTGGTTGGATTCTCGGATGCTGATTATGCTGGTGACAAGGTGGGTCGCAAGTCTGCATCAGACACATGTCATTTTCTTGGTCGATCACTTGTCTGTTGGTCTTCAAAGAAGCAGAACTGTGTATCACTCTCAACTGCTGAATCTGAATACATTGCTGCTGGATCCTGTTGTGCTCAGCTTCTATGGATGAAGCAAACTCTCAAGGATTATGGCATCAACCTAAACCAAGTACCTCTCTTCTGCGACAACGAAAGTGCCATCAAGATAGCCAACAATCCAGTCCAGCACTCGAAGACAAAGCACATTGAAATACGTCATCACTTTCTCACAGATCATGTTATGAAGAAAGATATAGATATCATGCACGTCAACACTGAAGAGCAACTGGCAGATATCTTCACAAAGCCCTTGGATGAGAGAAGCTTTTGCAAGTTACGGTGTGAGCTAAATATCTTGGAATCCTCGAATGTCCTGTGATTAGGCACACATCCTAACACTTATGCATGTTGATGACTTAGATGTGCAACACACAAAGTAATGTATATCTTCAAGCAGTGAAGATTTACACTCTGAGTGTGAATACATTAACATGGAATTTGACTTTGGAGCACCACGATAATTGTGCGCCGTGTCTGGGTCTAATACTTCCTATACGGTGGGTAACGCCACCACCAACTTTCTCTGTTTGAAGTGTTTCACTCATGGTGTTATATTGCAATAACTTCGCATTTGGTTTGTCTTCAGTTTCAATTTATCTTCATGATCTTCTACACTACGATGATTTGATTGCTTTCTGATATATATATATATGTACTAGTGTTCTGTCCTCTACAGCATTCACTTATAGCTATGTCTTCAATATTGCATCTTTTGAACTAAGTGAATATGATCGGACCCTAACCTCTCTATGCTTCCTATCTCAAACTCTATCTGTCCAAATCATATGCATTCTATTGAAACTGTCGAATGTCTTCTCTGCGTCCTAGTCAGCAGAAGGCAAAGAGACAAACATTAAATCTGTTTTAAATGACTTATCTTTATTATTGAAATCCGGAGAAGCCGGAACAACTCTCCGACATGCCTGGTGGGCATGGGAACGTGGGACAATTCTAAGTATGTTGCATGCTTGCCACGTACCCCTCAGATGTGAACCGCCAGGGGCACCAGCATAATTGCGCTGTGTCTCTCACCTACTTATAAATACTTGTCCCCTGCGGTACATAAATCCTTCTTCCACCTCTCCACCTCCGTCAAAACCCTAGCGCCACCGCTAGCTCGCGACGACGCCGGCGACGAAGCGCTTAGCTGCCGCGACTTCTCCGACGCCGTCCTCACGCCGGCCGCGGACATCGTCCTCTCCGCCGTCGCCGTAGGTGTCCTCCGTCGCCAAGTTAGGGCATGGTAGGCTGAACTGCTTGATCTCCTATTCTTCCCATCTAGCAGTTCTTCATGCGGTAATTATAACTCTATTTTTACCACCTTTTTGATCTTCAAGATTCATCATGTTTACCTAGTTTCTGCCTATTCAATGTTAGATCTATTCTGTCTGCATCTCATACTGCCTAGTCAATTCACTTAGATTTCCTCTCTAGTTTGATTCCTCACTTGTACTCATTCACGGATTGGTACAAATCTGGAACCAACTCACCTGTATAAGTGAATGTCTTCGCATCATGAGGTCAATATCTTCAAACTGATTTATCTTCAAAATCTTCTGAGAATGCGTATGACCTCTTCCCCTTCCCTCGCATCTCTAATGCTGTCATAGGTACATGTCCGTGGGAGAATCCCTTGGTTCTCATAGTCTGCATTCGTTTGCAGAATACTTACAGCATCATATCAATTCTCCTGAAGCCAGTTCCTGCTTGACCAGCAAGCATAAATCTCTGAAGCCTCTGAACGTATTGAAGCCATTCAGCTTGAAGTTCATGGCTGCAGAAAAATCAGCATGGAAGGGTGGCAGACAGCGTCGTGGGGGAACATCAAGGGATCTGCCTGATGATCTGGCAGAAATGTATAAAACAGATCCTGAAGTAGATTACAATCAGCGCAAGACTCGAATCCAATGGATTCGACGCTATTGGGCTGAACAGTGGTACAAGTACAAGTTCGTCACCCAGGAGTACGCAGAGAAAAATGCTATCAAGAGCACTTGGGGTGATATTCTCTATCGAGGCCTTCCCCCCAAGAACAAAACTGAAGCCATTGCGCAAGAATTCTATCCTTGCATGGTCCGTGGACCACAGCCTGAAGAAGCCGACCCATCATATTGCTCTGGTGTCGTGATGACAATCTCTTCAAGCACAACTTCCAGTTTGTTAAGGCTTCGGCAAAGGAAAACAAGAAGTCACGGGGATTAGACTTCAATCCTGGTCCCTCTGCTCCCCGTGATGATGGCACACGTGAAGTTGAAGAAAACAGAATTGGCCCCTTTGCAAACCTTAATGGCCTCATCACTTACATCTTGGTCCAAGGTGCGAAGGTAGATCATTCTGATAATGATGCTGACACTGATGAAGCCCCAGCTCCTCCTTCGAAGCCACAGAAGCAAAAGAAGGTAAAGGCTTCTAAATCAGCACCTCCAAAAGCTTTACGCGCTAAGCCTCTGGCCACTGCACCTCCTGAAGCCAGTGTGCAGTCTGAAGATCAATCCCGCATCTCCAAGAAGACGGAGAAGAAAAAGCAACTTGTCAGGCATACTGATCAAGCCTTGACTCCTGCCGCCATTCTGCGTGAAGAACCCATTGATCTGTCAAGTGATGAAGATCTTGCTGATGATGCTCTTGAGCAGCTGATAAAGAGCAAGGAAGAAGCAGAAATCTTCAACAACTTGCCTCTCTTTGATGTGGCCATCATCCACAATTTCATTGATGAGTGGTTCGACACCCCCAATGTCAGCTTTGAAGATTTACAGCTTCCCATTGGCCTCAGCGTCTCTTTCAATGGCGCCATTGCTTCTGAGCTGGCTCTCGCTCAGCGAATCGTTGAGCTGAAGAACAAAATTGATTATGAGAAGGCACAATTCAAGAAGCATGTGGTGAAGCTCAGTGTTCAAGACGTCAAAAACTTCAAGGTCATGCATCATGAGCTTAAAGAAGCTTTTCTGAAGAAGCGCCAAGAAGCTCAAGGCTCTAGTGAGCGCATGAAGAGTTTAGCTGACAAGTGTGTGCTTGCCTACAATGAGGCTGAGAAGCGCAAGTCACTTGGCCGTCCTGGCATTGACCCCAGGATGGCTGCAAAGAAAAAGAAGAAGCTTTCTGCTAACCAGCCTGCACCTTCAAGCCAAGAAGCCCCACGCATTATCTTCCCGAGCAGCATGACTGGCTCGAAGCCAAAGGTCATCACAACCGCTTCTGAACAGAAGAAGACGAGGGCTGCCGAGGCTGAAGCCAGAAAGAGGAAGAACACCGAAGCCTCTGATGTCGCTCCCTCCAAGAAGAAGCGCAAGACCAAGAAGAGTAGGGCTGCTCCCACAGAGCCCCTTGTTGTTGAACCCATCTCAATGGTCCGTCCTTCATCTGCATCCTAAGAACTTCGCATGACTGTTCATGAGCCTGCTTCCACAGAGGCTCCTGAAGCTGAAGATATACCAGCAGCTGAACCCACCGCTGCTGAAGACATTGGTCATCATGACAATGTTGAAGATGATGAAGTTCTTCCTCAGATCGAATATAATGTGGTATCATCGCCTGTTCGTACGAACAGCGAAATCATCAGCATTGGTCGTCCTCTGACGCCAATTGCTCAGGATGCTTCATGGGCTGATCGCCCGCAAGAACAAGAATCCCCAAGTACTCCCCAACAACAACAAACCACACCATCCGTCCAAGTTGAAGAGGATGAGGACCTGCCCACTCCATCTCCAAAGGCGGCGCCTGTACTACAAAGGCTTCGCAACGGACCAAGACCTCAAGTCCCTCTTCCGAGCGTTCCAGAAGGAGAAGTGCACCGTCAACCTGTTGCACGTCAAGTGTTCTTTGAAGCCACTCCCATTGTGAATGTCTCTGTGTCTGAAGCACAAGCTGCTGAAGACAATCCGGCTGCATCAGCTGATGAAGAACGTCAAGAAGAACGTGTCTCTACTCCCCCCATGCCTGAAGAAACAGTTCATGAAGTGAACGTGTCTGTGCCTGACCCTCCAGCTCCTCAAGTGGAGGTTGAAAATCATGAAGCTTCCACAACCAACGCAAGTGAAGCCAATGACGTTGTCATGGCTGAAGCTAATGTGGAGCTTGAACCAACCAGTGTGCCTGAAGCTAATGAGGCCACTGCACATGAAGCTAATGAGGCAACTGCTCCTGCAGCACCTGTTGTGCAGCCTGAAGCCTCAGCTGCTGCCACTGCTCCTGTTCCGCCCCCAAGGCCCTATACAATTGAGCAAGCATACAACCATGGCGAGATAATCACAGTAAGATTGTCCATTCTGGTCCCTCCGCCTAGTGTCTCTGGTCCTCAATTTGACTATCACATTGAGCATAGGCCTCAGGTCCAGAAGCCCAAGCCAAGACTGCCAAGGTTTCCTGGTACTGCCACCGCTGTCGGCTCTTTCAATGCAAATGGCTTCAAGAGCCACAACACATTCTTTGACAGCTCGAAGAACCCCTACACGAAGCCAAGAATATCATCAGATCGGTTCTGGAGTCATCAGCAGCAAAGCTATTACTCCTGTGTTCTGTATGATCAAGGCTACATTTTCCCTCATATGCGCCTCGACACTGAAGCCATTACTGGACTGCCCTTCTTAGAAGAAGCACTTGACTGCTTTCGTGATGCTGGGCTGCTCAGTTTTGTCACGGATAAAGAACACTGGAATGAAGAGCTATTGCTTCAATTCTATGCTACTCTTCACATTCACGGCTACAACAGAGATACGAAGACATGGGTTCTCGAGTGGATGACCGAAAATGTTCATCATGAAGCCAAAGCTATGGATATCATCGAGCTTACAGGCCTATCCACTCCCGGAGAACTCTATGAACCTGGTTTTCAAAATCACCGCAATGCTTTGGAAAGCATCTTTCATAAGCCTGAACCCAATATGAGTCAGATGCTGAGCATGATGAAGCCTTTGCCACATGATGCTGAATATCCAGTAGAGTTCTTTGTTGAAGACCTTGAGTATCTGCCACGCACCATATATCACATCATTAGGCGAACTCTATGGCCTATTAAAGGACATTCATCAGCGGCAAAGCTTGAAGGAGCTATGAAGACTTTGGTCTTCTACATTCTCAATGGCATCAGCTTCAATGCGCAAGACTTCTTCATCAGGCAACTTGCTGCTTCCGGCTCTGACCTATTTGGTCTGAAGTTTTATGCTCCATGGGTCATGCGCCTCATCAAGCGACACTCATCTGTCAACTATCAACCATCTGCTCGCAATCATGTGATTTTTCTACCGGAGGATGATATGTCAGTTGAAGCTATATACCCTGAACCTGCCAAGAAGCCTCTTTGTCTTCAGAATGCCGAGCACCAAAGCTTCACTCAACCCATTGAAGGTGTTCAAGCAGCAAAACGAATCTATCCTTTGGCTGGAAATACTCGTTTGCCTCATCGAGCACCTACTGAAACCACTGAAAGCACCATTGCCCAAAGGCCTCGGAAGCGTTCTCGCTTCTCAACGACCGAGAGCTTCTTGTGGCCCTTCATCAGAAACAGGATAAGCATCATTTCTGGCTCAAGAGACATATGCAAAGCATCTTGGTGGATGTCAATCGCATTCGCAACCTTTCCACCAAGAATGCCTTTGTTGCTCATGAAACTTGCCGGCGATCATGGAAGAGTTTGACCCTGCTCAGTGCTGAAGCTGATCTTCAAGACGATGGCTTCAATGAAAGATTCCAGTTTGACTCCACTCCTCCACAGACTGCTATCTTACATCGTACTCCATCTCTTGAAGACTCTGAATATTCTTCCTCCGCGGCAACGGTAAATGCTAGAGTGATCGATGATGCAGATGATGCTACTTCGCCACCTCCTACTTCTGAACGCATCGACACTGCACCAAGTTCATCTGCACCGCCAAACGACAACGACAGCCATGCTGCTTCAACTACTCCTCATGAGGACGAGTAGATGCTCTATGTCTTCAAACCTTTTTGGTCATTACTGACAAAAGGGGGAGAAGCGTATGAGTTGATAGTCTTCAAGCAGGTTCATATGGGCGGTTGCATTATATTTTTGCCTCGTGCTTACAACTCTTGCTTTTTAAAAACATTTGGTTCTTTGAGTTGTAACACCTAAACTTGATGGTCGTCTGCTACTTGTTTGCTTTACTGTGATGTGATGATAAATTCCGCATGTGCGATGATAACTTCCGCACTTAGATCATCCTGCAGATGTCCATTTTTCATTATGCATGTCATCCTATAAGCTATATCATTTCATGCATGATGAATTATCTTCATAAGTTTAAGTGGATCTCCACAAGTACAACCTGCCATGTGCATTTGCATTCCAAAAGCAAAATTACTTATATGCACATCTTCAGGGGGAGCCCTTGCTACTTATGAAGACAATTCCTATCCTTACAATTTCACATACTTTATCCCCGTTGAAAACTTCAACCAGTTTGTCATCAATCACCAAAAAGGGGGGATTGTAAGTGCATCTAGTGCCACCCCTAGTTGGTTTTGGAGTATTGACGACAAAGTTGGTTGAGGGACTAATGCGTTTGTGAGAATTGCAGGATAACGCAGGTGGTGTCCCTCATTGATTCGGTTTACCTACCGGAGATGACCCCTAAAAATGTATGAAGACATTGAGGACAATGGTGGTATGAGAAGATATTCATCTTGAAGACTATGACATGAGAAGACATTGCGTGAAGACTATGGAGCGCGAAGACTGTGTGGTTTCGTTGTCTCCTTTTCTTCTTTGTTGAGTCATAGGAACCACCGTACTGTTAAGTGGGGTCCAAGTGAACTAAGTCAGAGTGAATGAAGTGATGCTCAACTCAAATCCTATGTCCTCGAGCGAAGACAATGAGAGCAAACCTTATCCAGAGCTGGATGAGTCAGCTTTGCTTGTAGCCCAAGTAAAGTTGTCGCGTGTGTTTGAAATCTGACCATTGGAACACGTGTCAGTTGCTTAGTGACCCAGGGTCATTTTGGACAAATCAGGTCGGGTTGCCAAGTGGGTATAAATAGCCCACCCCCTACACCATAAATTGGTGGCTGCTTGGAGTTTATACACGGCTTTTCTCGTTTGAGAGCAACCCACCTCGAAGCATTTGAGAGAGAGAAAAATCCTTGCGAGGACAAAGCCCAAACACCCAGAGCCCAAGAGTGTTAGGCATCACTGAAGTCTTTCTGTCTGTGTGACCTGAAGACTTATTACACTTGAGGACTGTGTATCCTCCAGCCGGTTAGGCGTCGCGTTCTGAGCATCCAAGAGTCATTATGGATTGCCGGGTGAACGAAGTCTGTGAAGGTTTGGAAGTCTACCTTGAAGACTTACCAGAGTGATTGGGCGAGGACTAAGTGACCTTAGCTCAAGGGGAATATGGTGAAGACACGGTCTTCTGAGTTGAATCTCAGCCTCCCTAACCAGACGTACAGTTGTCACAGCAACTGGAACTGGTCCAACAAATCATGTGTCTTCAACAAGTGACTGGTTCTATCTCTTCCCTCCTTTACTTTGAGTTTTTCTTAGTGAAGTCATTGCTTATCTGTCTTATCTGATTGACTTCATTGCTTGACTACTATTGTTGATTGGCTTCATACTATCTTCCATCCTGATCCTACTACCTAGCTGCTATTAGTCTTCGTACGTTAACGCTATTGCATACTTGACTATGGCTTGCTTGTTGTAGTTTATCTTCCGCTGCATATCAATTAGGTCATTTCTATTGTTTGTCTTCGAAACTTCCACGTTTTGAAGACTTTGATAAAAATCGCCTATTCACCCCCACCCCCTCTAGTCGATAACTAGCACTTCCACATAGTCTTCAATGTGAACATCTTCACACACCACCATTGTCTTCAATGTCTTCATACATTTTTAGGGGTCATCTCTGGTAGGTAAACCGAATCAATGAGGGACACTACCTGCGTTATCCTGCAATTCTCACAAAAGCATTAGTCCCTCAACCAACTTTGTCGTCAATACTCCAAAACCAACTAGGGGTGGCACTAGATGCACTTACAATCTCCCCCTTTTTGGTGATTGATGACAAACTGGTTGAAGTTTTCAATGGGGATAAAGTATGTGAAATTGTAAAGGATAGGAAATTGTCTTCATAAGTAGCAAGGGCTGCCCCTGAAGATGTGCATATAAGTAATTTTGCTTTTGGAATGCAAATGCACATGGCAGGTTGTACTTGTGGAGATCCACTTCAACTTATGAAGATAATTCATCATGCATGAAATGATATAGCATATAGGATGACATGCATAATGAAAAATGGATGTCTGCAGGATGATCTAAGTGCAGAAGTTATCATCGCACATGCGGAATTTATCATCGCATCACAGTAAAGCAAATAAGTAGCAGACGACCATCAAGTTTAGGTGTTACAACTCAAAGAACCAAATGTTTTAAAAAGCAAGAGTTGTAAGCACGAGGCAAAATATAATGCAACCGCCCATATGAACCCTCTTGAAGACTATCAAACTCATACGCTTCTCTCCCTTTTGTCAGTAATGACCAAAAAGGTTTGAAGACATAGAGCATCTATTCGTCCTCATGAGGAGTAGTTAAAGCAGCAGGGTTGTCGTTGTCGTTTGGCGGTGCAGACGAACTTGGTGCAGTGTCGATGCATGCAGAAGTAGGGGGTGGTGAAGTAGCATCGTCTTCATCATCGATGACATTGGCATTGATAGTTGCCGCGGAGGAAGAATAATCAGAGTCTTCAAGAGATGGAGTTCTTCGTAGGACAGCATTCCGTGGAGGAGTGGAGTCAAACTTGAATCTTTTAGTGAAGCCATCGTCTTGAAGATCAGCTTCAGCACTAAGTAGGGTCAAACTCTTCCATGATCGCCGGCAAGTTTCATGAGCAACAAAGGCATTTTTGGTGGCAAGGTTACGAATGCGATTGACATCCACCAAGAGGCTTTGCATCTGACACTTCAGCCAAAAATGATGCTTATCTTGCTTCTGATGTAAGTCCACAAGAAGTTCTCGGTCATTGAGGACCCGAGAGCGCTTCCGAGGCCTTTGAGCAATGGTGCTCGCAGTGGCTTCAGTAGATGCACGATGAGGCAGACGAATATTTCCAGCCATCAGATAGACACGCGTGACAGCTTGAACTCCTTCCATAGGCTGAGTGAAGCTTTGATGTTCAGCATTCTGAAGACAAAGAGGCTTCTTGGCAGGTTCAAGATATATGGCTTCAACTGACATATCAACCTCTGGTAGGAAGATCACATTATTGCGAGCAGATGGTTGATAGTTGATAGGAGAGTGTCGCTTGATGAGGCGCATGACCCATGGAGCATAGAATTTCAGTCCGAAGAGGTCAGATCCAAATGCAGCCAGTTGCCTGATGAAGAAATCTTGCGCATTGAAGTTGATGCCATTGAGGATGTAAAAGACCAATGTCTTCATGGCTCCTTCGAGTTTTGCAGCTGATGAATGTCCTTTGATAGGCCATAGAGTCCGCCTGATGATGTGATATATGGTGCACGGCAGATACTCAAGGTCATCAACAAAGAACTCATTTGGATATTCAGCATCACGTGGCAAAGGCTTCATCATGCTCAACATCTGACTCATATTGGGTTCAGGCTTATGGAAGATGCTCTCCAGTGCATTGCGGTGCTTTTGACAACCTGGTTCATAGAGCTCTCCGGGAGTGGATAGGCCTATAAGCTCAATGATGTCAAGAGCTTTGGCTTCATGATGAACATTTCCTGTCATCCACTCGAGAACCCATGTCTTCGTATCTCTGTTATAACCGCGAATGTGAAGTGTAGCATAGAATTGAAGCAATAGCTCTTCATTCCAATGTTCTTTGTCTGTGACAAAGCTGAGCAGACCAGCATCACGAAAGCAGTCAAGTGCTTCTTCTAAGCATGGCAGTCCAACAATGGCTTCAGTGTCGAGGTGCATATGAGGGAAAATGCGCCCTTGATCATACAGAACACAGGAGTAATAGCTTCACTGCTGATGACTCCAGAACTGATCTGATGATATTCTTGGCTTCGTGTAAGGGTTCTTTGAGCTGTCAAAGAATGTGTTGTGGCTTTTGAAGCCATTTGCATTGAAGGACCCGACAGATGTGGCAGTACCTGGAAACCTTGGCAGTCTTGGCTTTGGCTTCTGGACCTGAGGCCTATGCTCAATGTGATAGTCAAATTGAGGACCAGAGACAATAGGCGGAGGGACCAGAACGGGCCATCTTACTGTGATTAGCTCTCCATGGTTGTATGCTTGCTCGATTGTATAGGGCCTTGGTGACGGAACAGGAGCAGTGGCAGCAACAGTGGCTTCGGGCTGCACATCAGAAGCTTCAGGAGCATTTTCAGCATTGGCTTCTGGTGTGGGGCTTGGTACAGGCTCCACATTTGCTTCAGCCATGACTATGTCACCGGCTTCATTGGTGTTGGTGGTGGCAGCCTCAAGGTTTTCAACCTCCACTTGCTGAGCTGGAGGGTCAGGCACAGACATGTTCACTTCATGAACTTCTTCTTCTGGAATGGGGGTGTAGAGACATGTTCTTCTTGACATTCATCATCGGCTGATGCAGCCGGATTGTCTTCAGCAGCTCGTGCTTCAGACTCGGAGACATTCACAGCAGGAGTGGCTTCTGAAAACACTTGACGTGCAACAGGTTGATGGTGCACTTCTCCTTCTGGAACGCTCGGAAGAGGGGCTTGAGGCCTTGGTCCTTTGCGAAGCCTTTGTAGTACAGGCGACGCCTTTGGAGATGGAGTGGGCAGGTCCTCATCCTCTTCAACTTGGACGGATGGTGTGGCTTGTTGTTGTTGGGGAGTGCTGGGGGAGTCTTGTTCTTGCGGGCGATCAGCCCATGAAGCATCCTGAGCACTTGGCGTCAGAGGACGACCAATGCTGATGAGCTCGTTGTTCGTACGAACAGGCGATGATACCATGTTGTGTTCGATCTAAGGAAGAACTTCATCATCTTCAACATTGTCATCATGACCAATGCTTCAGCAGCGGTGGGTTCAGCTGCTGGTATATCTTTAGCTTCATGAGCCTCTGTGGAAGCAGGCTCATGAACTATCATCCTTCTTTCTTGATGTTCTGACGCAGGGCGAACCACTGAAATGGGTTCAACAACTAAGGGCTCTGTGGGAGCAGCCCTAGTCTTCTTGGTCTTGCGCTTCTTCTTGGAGGGAGCGGCATCAGAGGCTTCAGGATTCTTCCTCTTTCTGGCTTCAGCCTCGGCAGCCCTCGTCTTCTTCTGTTCTGAAGCGGTTGTGGCGACCTTTGGCTTCGAGCCAGTCATGCTTCTTGGGAAGATAATGCGAGGGGCTTCTTGGCTTGAAGGTGCAGGCTGGTCAGCAGGAAGCTTCTTCTTTTTGTTTGCAGCCATCCTGGGGTCAATGCCAGGACGACCAAGTGACTTGCGCTTCTCAGCCTCATTGTAGGCAAGCACACACTTATCAGCCAAACTCTTCATGCGCTCACGAGAGCCTTGAGCTTCTTGGCGCTTCTTCAGAAAAGCTTCTTTAAGCTCATGCAGCATGACCTTGAAGTTTCTGACGTCTTGAACACTGAGCTTCGCCACATGCTTCTTGAATTGTGCCTTCTCATAATCAATTTTGTTCTTTAGCTCAACGATGCGCTGAGCAAGAGCTAGCTCAAAAGCAATGGCGCCATTGAAAGAGACGCTGAGGCCAATGGGAAGCTGCAAATCTTCAAAGCTTAGATTGGGGGTGTCGAACCACTCATCAATGAAGTTATGGATGATTGCCACATCAAAGAGTGGCAAATTGTTGAAGATTTCTGCTTCTTCCTTGCTCTTTATCAGTTGCTCAAGGGCATCATCAGCAAGATCTTCATCACTGGACAGATCAATGGGTTCTTCACGCAGAATGGCGGCAGGAGTCAAGGCTCGATCAGTATGCCTGACAAGTTGCTTTTTCTTCTCCGTCTTCTTGGAGATGCGGGGTTGATCTTCAGACTGCACACTGGCTTCAGGAGGTGCAGTGGCCAGTGGCTTCACACGAGAAGCTTTTGGAGGTGCAGCTGATGATGAAGCCTTAATCTTCTATGGCTTCTGCAGCCTGGGAGGAGGAGCTGGGGCTTCATCAGAATCAGCATCATTGTCAGAATGATCCACTTTGGCACCTTGTACCAAGATGTAGGAGATGAGGCCATCAAGGTTTGCAAAGGGGCCAATTCTGTTTTCTTCAGCTTCACGTGTGCCATCATCACGGGGAGCAGAGGGGCCAGGATTGAAGTCTAATCCCCATGACTTCTTGTTTTCCTTTGCTGAAGCCTTAGCATACTGAAAATTGCGCTTGAAGAGATTGTCGTCACGACACCAGAGCAATGATGATGGGTCGGCTTCTTCAGGCTGTGGTCCATGGACCATGCAAGGATAGAAATCTTGTGCAATAGCTTCAGCTCTGTTCTTAGGTTGAAGACCTCGATAGAGAATATCGCCCCAAGGACTCTTGATTGCATTCTTCTCTGCATATTCCTTGGTTACGAACTTGTACTTGAACCACTCTTCAGCCCAATAGCGTCGAATCCATTGGATTCGTGTCTTGCGCTGATGATATGTCTCTTCAGGATCTGTCTTGTAGAGCTCTGCTAGGTCATCAGGCAGATCTTTGGATGTTCCTTCTCGGCGCTGTCTGCCACCCTTCCTTGCTGATTTTTCTGCAGCCATGAACTTTAAACTGAATGGCTTCAATATGTTCAATGGCTTCAGAGACTTTCGCTTGCTGGTCAAGCAGGAACTGGCTTCAGGAGAATCAATGTGTTGCTGTAAGAATTCTGCAAACGAATGCAGACTATGAGAACCTAGGGATTCTCCCACGGACATGTACCTGTGACAGCATTAGAGATGCGAGGGAAGGGGAAGAGGTCATATGCATTCTCAGAAGATTTTGAAGATAAATCAGTTTGAAGACATTGACCTCATGATGCGAAGACATTCACTTATATGAGGTGAGTTGGTTCCAGATTTGTACCAATCCGTGAATAAGTACAAGTGAGGAATCAAACTAGATAGGAAATCTAAGTGAATAGACTAGGCATTATGAAATGCAGACAGAATAGATTTAACATTGAGTAGGTAGAAACCACTTTCGGTAAATAGGATGAATCTATGAAGATCAAAAAGGTGGTAAAAATAGAGTTATAATTACCGCACGAAGAACTGCTGGATAGGATGAATAGGAGACCGAGCAGTTCAGCCCACCGTGCCCTAACTTGGCGACAGAGGACACCTATGGCGACGGCGGAGAGGACGATGTCCGCGGCCGGTGTGAGGACGGTGTCGGAGAAGTCGTGGCAGCTAAGCGCTTCGTTGCAGGCGTCGTCGAGAGCTAGCGAAGGCGCTAGGGTTTTGACGAGGTGGAGAGGTGGAAGAAAGATTTCTTGACCGCAGGGGACACGTATTTATAAGTAGGTGTGCGGCACAGCGCAATTACGCAGGTGCCCCTGTCTGTTCACATCCGTGGGACACGTGGCAAGCATGCAACATATTCAGAGTTGTCCCACGTTCCCACGCCCGCCAGGCATGTCGGAGAGTTGTTCCGGCTTCTCCGGATTTCAATAATAAGGATAAGTCATTTAAAAAAATTAATGTTTGTCTCATTGCCTTCTGCTGACTAGGACGCAGAGAAGACATTCGACAGTTTCAATAGAATGCATATGATTTGGACAGATAGAGTTTGAGATAGAAAGCATAGAGAGGTTAGGGTCCAATCACATTCACTTAGTTCAAAAGATTCAACTTGAAGACATAGCTATAAGTGAATGCTGTAGAGGACAGAACACTAGTATATATATATATATATGCAATCAAATCATCATAGCGCAGAAAATCATGAAGATAAATTGAAACTGAAGACAAACCAAATGCGAAGATATTCAACAATAACGCCATGAGTGAAACACTTCAAACCAAGAAATTTTGGTGGTGGCATTACCAACCGTATAGGAAGTATTAGACCCAGACACGGCGCACAATTATCGTGGCGCTCCGAAGTCAAATTCCATGTTAATGTATTCACACTCAGAGTGTAAATCTTCATTGATTGAAGATATACATTACTTTGTGTGTTGGACATCTAAGTCATCAACATGCATAAGTGTTAGGATGTGTGCCTGATCACAGGACATTAGAGGATTCCAAGATATTTAGCTCACACCGTAACTTGCATAACCTTTTCTCATCCAAGGGCTTTGTGAAGATATCTGCAAGTTGCTCTTCAGTGTTGACGTGAATGATATCGATATCTTTCTTCATGACATGATCTGTGAGAAAGTGATGACGAATTTCAATGTGCTTTGTCTTCGAGTGTTGGACTGGATTGTTGGCTATCTTGATGGCACTCTCGTTGTCGCAGAAGAGAGGTACTTGTTTCAGGTTGATGCCATAGTCCTTGAGAGTTTGCTTCATCCATAGAAGCTGAGCACAACAAGAACCAGCAGCAATGTATTCAGATTCAGCAGTTGAGAGTGATACACAATTCTGCTTCTTTGAAGACCAACAGACAAGTGATCGACCAAGAAAATGACATGTGCCTGATGTAGACTTGCGATCCACCTTGTCACCAGCATAATCAGCATCCGAGAATCCAGCCAAATCAAATTTTGAGCCCTTGGGATACCATAATCCGAGTGTTGGGGTGTAAGCCAAATATCAAAGAATTCGCTTCACAGCTAAGTGATGCGATTCCTTTGGTGCCGCTTGGAATCGAGCACACATGCAAACACTAAGCATAATATCTGGCCTGGATGCACATAGATAAAGTAAAGAACCAATCATGGAGCGGTATACCTTTTGATCGAACTCTTTACCATTGTCGTCGGGACCAAGATGATGTTTGGCTGGCATTGGCGTCGTGTAACCTTTGCATTCTTGCATACCAAACTTCTTCAGACAATCTTTGAGATATTTCTCTTGAGATATGAAGATGCCATTTCTTTGCTGACGAATTTGAAGGCCAAGGAAGAACTTCGGTTCACCCATCATGGACATCTGATATTGATCTTGCATCATGTATCCAAACTCATCACTATACTTCTGATTGGTACAGCCAAAGATTATGTCATCCACATATATTTGGCATACAAACAGTTCACCATCATATGTCTTCGTGCAGAGTTTGGGATCGAGGGATCCTGGTTTGAAGCCTTTACTCTTCAGGAAGTCTTTGATCGTATCATACCATGCGCGAGGAGCTTGTTTGAGGCCATACAGTGCTTTGTTTAGCGTGTACACCATATCAGGATGTTTTGGATCTTCAAAGCCAGGTGGTTGAGCGACATATACTTCTTCTTCAATCTTGCCATTGACAGATGCACTCTTCACATCCATTTGATATAGCAAGATGTTGTGATGATTAGCATAGGCTAGCAGTATGCGAATTGCTTCAAGCCTAGCAACAGGAGCAAATGTTTCATTGAAGTCAATTCCTTCAACTTGAGTATATCCTTGAGCCACAAGACGTGCTTTGTTTTTGATGACTTGACCATGCTCATCTTGCTTGTTTCGATATATCCATTTCATTCCAATAATGTTATGCTTGCGAGGGTCAGGTCGCTTGACAAGTTCCCAAACATTATTCAGCTTGAATTGTTGAAGTTCTTCTTGCATGGCTTGAATCCATTCAGGTTCCATAAAAGCTTTAGCAACTTTCTTGGGTTCTGATACTGACACAAATGAAAAGTGCCCATAGAAGTTTGCTAACTGTGTTGCTCTTGAGCGAGTAAGCGGACCAGGTGCGTTGATACTATCAATTATCTTCTCAATTTGTACTTCATTTGCAACACGAGGATGAACTGGACGAAGACCTTGCTCATGCTGATCATTGTCATCATTGGAAGGATTGTCTTCAGTCTGAGCATTGTCTTCAGGTTGGTTTGGTGCAAAAATGATATGTTCCTCTTCAGGCTGTGCTTCAGAGGGCATGATTTCACCAGTTCCCATCAGCTTGATAGATTCACAGGAAGGAGCCTCATCTAGTGTGCTTGGCAGGAGCTCTCGTTGTGAACCATTGGTTTCATCAAATCGCACATCCACTGTTTCAACGATTTTGTAGTGGAAGAGGTTGAAGACTCTGTAGGAGTGTGAATCCTTTCCATATCCGAGCATGAAGCCTTCGTGAGCTTTGGGTGCAAATTTTGACTTGTGATGGGGATCCTTGATCCAGCACCTAGCACCAAAGACTCTGAAGTAGCTGACATTTGGCTTCTTGCCAGTAAGGAGCTCATAGGATGTTTTTCCCAGAAGCTTATGGATGTAGACACGGTTGATGATGTGACAAGCTGTATCAATAGCTTCAGGCCAGAACTTTCTTGGTGTCTTGTACTCTGCGAGCATTGTTCAAGCCATCTCAATGAGGGTTCTGTTCTTGCGCTCAACAATGCCATTTTGCTGAGGTGTGTACGGAGCAAAAAAATTCATGAGTGATTCCCATTGTATCCAGATAAAGATCAAGGCCGGTGTTCTTGAATTCAGTGCCGTTATCACTTCTGATATGCTTGATCTTGACGCCATAGTTGTTCATTGCTCGATTGGCGAATCGTCTGAAGACATCTTGTACTTCAGTCTTGTAGAGAATTATGTGCACCCATGTGTATCTTGAGTAGTCATCAACAATGACGAAGCCATAGAGACACGCCGTTGTTGTGAGGGTGGAGTAGTGAGTAGGGCCAAATAAGTCCATGTGCAACAGCTCAAAGGGTTGAGATGTCGTCATGATTGTCTTCGAGGGATGCTTGGCCCTCGTCATCTTCCCAGCTTCGCAAGCACCACACAATTGATCGTTCTTGAACTTGACACCTTCGACGCCTATGACATGCTTCTTCTTGACAAGTGTGTGCAAGTTCCTCATGCCAGCATGCCCCAGCCTTCGATGCCAGAGCCAGCATTCTGAAGCTTTTGCAAGAAGATATACGGCAAGCTGTGGACCTGCTGAGAAATCTACCATGTATAGATCACCTTTCCTATACCCTTCAAAGACTAGAGACTTGTCAGATTCCATTAGTACAAGGCAACAATATTTTCCAAATATCACAATCATGTTTAAGTCACAAAGCATTGAGACAGACATTAAGTTGAATCCAAGGGATTCAACAAGCATCACTTTATCCATGTGTTGATCCTTTGAGATTGCAACTCTACCTAGACCCAATACCTTGCCTTTACCAGTGTCAGCAAATGTGATTTGACTCTTGTCGGATGGACGTAAGGTTGAGTCCATGAGAAGACTTCGATCACCAGTCATATGATTAGTGCATCCGCTGTCAATAATCCATTCTGAAGCTTTTGGTGACATGCCCTACAGTGCAGTTAGGAGGATAGGCTTCGCTGTATGTTGTGAAGCATAAGCAGTTGATGCACACTTGGATTATCACAGCATGGATGAAAGTTAGCACACAGTATGACAGGTAAGCGATTCATATGTGGAATACATAGTAAGTCATTTTATCATGCGTCCCTTTATGTTTTAGGTCCCCAGCAATAATATCGGACGCCTTTGATTGCTGGCTGGAGACCACATTCTGCAAAAGAAGAGTTAATTCTTCTTCACCACCCACATCTTCAGGGGTGGCTTAGAAGCAATGAGTCTAAGTGCAGCATCTGAGAATTTCGGCTTTGAAGCCCTAGCAAATAGCCTTGCAGGAGATGAATGATACTCATGTGAATAAGCAGAAAAGTTCTTAGTTCTATGAACATAGCGGTTTGAAGACACATGCTCATATTCATGAGTCTGAGTATAATTTCCCTACAAAACATTGGCGTTAGGGTGACTCAAGTGAGTCCTGTGTTCGTATGAAGCCGTTGGACCATATGATGCCTTTGGTCTGGGGTTTGTCTTCTTCCCTGGTGGTGTCATGATGACATTCACAAGAAGATTCTCAAGACAGCTTTTGGGAACCCAGATCTTCTTCATTGGCGGTCCATTCCTGTAGTTAGTACCAATATACCTGGCAAACACTTCACCATTCTGATTTTGAACAGTTTATAGTTTGCATCAAAGGATTCATCAATGATAATAGGATTAGCACAGGTAAAGCCAGATAAAGTGGATGGATCCACTGAAGGTTCCTTTGCAGCATCCCATGTGGTTTTGGGATACTGCTCAGGCTTCCAGTAGGAACCATCAGCATTCATTTTCCTCTCGAACCCAACGCCCTCTTTCCTAGGGTTTCGGTTCAAAATCTGCTTTTTGAGGACATCCCAAAGTGTTTGATGCCCTTTCAGACTTTTATACATCCATGTTTCAAGCAATGTCTTCAAGGTAGCATTTTCATCAGCAATAGTAGTGGTATCCTCAGAAAAGGGGTTAGTTACCACGTCAGCAGTTGAAGACAGAGCAACAGTGGCAGCAGTGGAACATTCAGCAACAGAGGCAGTGTTATCATGCTCAATGCATTTTAAGCATGGTGGTTCAAATCCATCCTGAGTGGGACTGATCTGTTGAGCGTGAAACGACTCATTCTCTTTTTGAAGATCTTCATGAGTCGCTTTCAATTTCTCAAGCTCTTGCTTCCTTTGAAGATAATCATAGGAGAGCTTTTCATAAGTGGTTGAGAGCGTCTCATGAAGACTTTCAAGTTCGTGATACTTAGCATGAAGATTTTTTATGTCTTCAACTAAGGACTGTGAACGTGTCATTTATGCGTCCAACAGGTTCCATAGCCCTTTGTTGTTCAGTAGCAATTTTAGCAAGTGTTTTGTAGCTGGGTTTAGATTCACAATCAGAGTCATCTTCACTTGATGTTTGAATGTAAGCATCGCGCGATTTTACCTTGGCACCGCGTGCCATGAAGCAGTAGGTGGAAGCAGGATCGTCCTTTTCATCATCAGCGTTGGTGTGGGAGTCATTGTCTTCAGTGTTGAAGATGGACTTTGCAACGTAGGTTGTGGCCAGAGCCAGACTTGCAACGCCAGAGTCGGACTCAGCTTCAGATTCCACCTCTGCCTCCTTAGACGCAGACTCCTCCTCTGAATCCATTTCCTTGCCAACAAAGGCACGAGCCTTGCCAGATGAGCTCTTCTTATGAGATGAGGACTTTGATGTGGACTTGGAAGAAGACTTTGATGATTTCTTCTTCTTCTTGTCATCAGAGTCATATTCCTCGCTCTTCTTCTTCTTCTTCTCGTTGTCCCACTGAGGACACTTAGAGATGTAGTGCCCAGGCTTCTTACACTTGTGACATGTTCTCTTCTTGTTGTCTTGAGTGGAAGCTTCATCATTTCTTGAACTGGATCGTGAAGACTTTCTGAAGCCCTTCTTCTTGGTGAATTTCTGGAACTTCTTCACAAGCATAGCAAGCTTCCTTCCAATGTCTTCAGGATCATCAGAACCGCAGTCAGATTCTTCTTCTTCAGATGAGGAAACAACTTTTGCCTTCAAAGCACGAGTTCGGTCATAGTTGGGGCTATAGATATCTCTTTTCTCAGAAAGCTGGAACTCAGGTGTGTTGAGCCTCTCAAGTATATCAGACGGATCGAGAGTCTTGAAGTCAGGACATTCTTGTATCATGAGGGCAAGTGTGTCAAAGGAGCTGTAGAGGGATCTCAGCAGCGTCTTGACGATTTCATGCTTGGTTATCTCAGTGGCACCGAGAGCTTGAAGCTCATTTGTGATGTCAGTGAGGCGATCAAACGTGAGCTGGACATTTTCATTGTCGTTTCTCTTGAAGCGGTTGAAGAGATTGCGAAGAACACTAATCCTCTGGTCTCTCTGTGTAGAGACGCCTTCATTGACCTTGGATAGCCAGTCCCAGACTAGCTTTGACGTTTCCAGAGCACTCACATGGCCATACTGTCCTTTGGTCAGATGACCACAGATGATGTTCTTTGCAGCCGAGTCCAGTTGAATGAACTTCTTGACATCAGTAGGGGTGACACCTTCACCAGTTTTGGGAACGCCATTCTTGACGACATAGCAGAGGTCGACATCAATGGCTTCAAGATGCATGCGCATCTTATTCTTCCAATAGGGATATTCAGTTCCATCGAACACAGGGCAAGCAGCGGAGACTTTGATTATCCCTGCAGTCGACATAGCTAAACTCCAGGTGGTTAAACCGAATCACACAGAACAAGGGAGTACCTTGCTCTGATACCAATTGAAAGTGCTAGTTATCGACTAGAGGGGGGTGAATAAGCGATTTTTATCAAAGTCTTCAAAACATGGAAGTTTTGAAGATAAGCAATAGGAATGACCTAATTGATATGCAGCGGAAGATAAACTACACAAAGCAAGCCATAGTCAAGTATGCAATAGTGGTAATGTACGAAGACTAACAGCAGCTAGGTAGTAAGGATCATGATGGAAGATAGTATGAAGCCATTCAACAATAGTAGTCAAGCTATGAAGTCAATCAGATAAGACAGATAAGCAATGACTTCACGAAGACAAACTCAAAGTAAAGGAGGGAAGAGATAGAACCAGTCACTTGTTGAAGACACAGGATTTGTTGGACCAGTTCCAGTTGCTGTGACAACTGTATGTCTGGTTAGGGAGGCTGAGATTCAACTCAGAAGACCGTGTCTTCACCTTATTCCCCTTGAGCTAAGGACACTTAGTCCTCGCCCAATCACTCTGGTAAGTCTTCAAGGTAGACTTCCGAACCTTCACAGACTTTGTTCACCAGGCAATCCACAATGGCTCTTGGATGCTCAGAACGCGACGCCTAACCGGCTGGAGGATACACAATCCTCAAGTGTAATAAGTCTTCAGGTCACACAGACAGAAAGACTTCAGTGATGCCTAACACTCTTTGGCTCTGGGTGTTTGGGCTTTGTCCTCGCAAGGATTTCTCTCTCAAAGGCTTCGAGGTGGGTTGCTCTCAAACGACAAAAGCCGTAAACTAACTCTGAGCAGCCACCAATTTATGGTGTAGGGGGTGGGCTATTTATAGCCACAAGGCAACCCGACCTGATTTGTCCGAAATGACCCTGGGTCACTAAGGAACTGACACGTGTTCCAACGGTCAGATTTCAAACACACGCGGCAACTTTACTTGGGCTAAAAGCAAAGCTGACTCATCCAGCTCTGGATAAGATTTGCTCTCATTGTCTTCGCTCGAAGACATAGGATTTGGGTTGAGCATCACTTCAGTCACTCTAACTTAGTTCACTTGGACCCCACTTAACAGTACGGTGTTTCCTATGACTCAACAAAGAAGAAAAGGAAACAACGAAACCACACAGTCTTCGCGCTCCATAGTCTTCACTCAATGTCTTCTCATGTCATAGTCTTCAATGTGAACATCTTCACACACCACCATTGTCTTTAATGTCTTCATACATTTTTAGCGGTCATCTCCGGTAGGTAAACCGAATCAATGAGGGACACTACCTGCGTTATCCTGCAATTCTCACAAACGCATTAGTCCCTCAACCAACTTTGTCATCAATACTCCAAAACCAACTAGGGGTGGCACTAGATGCACTTACAGTAACGCCCCGCAGAGGGCACATCTAAGCTGGCGCCCCTGAGGCCCCCAAGAGGAGGATACTAGGGAAATACATTTCTTGATGAGCAGGATAAAGTTATTGGCCAAGTCCGGACTGACGATAGTCGAGGTCATGGCAATATGCATAATGCGGGGAGTGCAACCGCTTCAATATCGGGGCAATCCCATGTGGCATTTCAACGGGGAAGACGATGCCACCCGATGTGGTCGTAAGGGTCCGGACTTCGCCACTACTCTGGCAAGGATACTGTCCGATTTATACAAGGGAGAAGAGGAAGACTTCCTTCACATCAAATCGCGGGACGGATTCTCCATGTACAATCCCCCAAACTGGGTAAGTCGTCATTCATTTTCCCGCTTCACTTATTATGGTGTTTTTCACTGAGATTACCTGCCTCGATATTTCTGAGCAGGAACTGAGGAAGGCCGTAGAAGGAATCTCCAGCCCTTCCCCGCAACCAGAGGACCCCGAAAGGCCCCTGGATCCAGGACTCGAAGAAGATGCGGATACGACTGTGGAGTTTGTCAATGGGATATTTTATCGGGCGAGCCGTGACGGCGCCTTAGTGGCTATTGCTGCTGATTATCCTGGACTGCTACCTACATCGCGTGTAAGTCAGGCCAAAGACTCGACCCTCCGAAGAGGACTCTTTCGTGATGTCATGCCTTATCCCTGAAGCGTTGTGTTTTGGCAGAGACGACGGTCGGAGCGCAGGGCCGAGTCCCTAGGGACGCATCGGCCATAGGCGTCCGGATTGGGTAGGCTCAAGAGGAAGGCGGTTAGAGCCGACACGCCTCTACAGAGGTAAGGAAACAACCTGTTATGTAATTATTGTTATTTAAAGTATAACAGCGCCCTTTACATCCTGGCAGGAAGAGGAGTATCCGGACTAAATCCGGGGATCCTGCCAATCACGCCTCCACCAGTCGGGTTCCAGAATCGACTTCGAGAGAGGAGGTGGACGTAGGGCCGATGCCGCATAGTCCTCTGACAGAGGACGCAGATATGCTCTCTGCCACGAATTCCGAAGTAGAGGGCGCCATGAATCACCGGCGTCGACGGGTCGTGCTTCGCAACATATTTTCCGAAGAGTCAGTTAATGCTTTCAATTTGGGAGACGCATACATTCGGGCTGCGCAAGGCAAGCTTGCCCGGGCGACGGACCAGTATACCAAAGATATACAGGTAAGAAAGTTTGATAAACATGTATAGTAGTAGCCCCTGAGACTTGAAACGGTTGGAACAATAGTTTTAAGGATCAATTTATGCACAGGTTCTTGTAGATAAGAATGAGCAATTGTCTCGGGAGCTAGAGGAGTGCAAGACCCAACTGAGGGCCACGGTTGCCAAGCTAGAGGAATCCCAGAAGGCCTCATCTGGTAACATTTATCTCGATTGTACAAAAATGTACCAGTTAGCAACTTGCTGGTATGACAAGTTTAACAGAAAATTCTGCAGATAACCCCGGAGTAAATCCAGAGGGCGGGAGAGATGACGAGTCGCATCTTCAGAGGCAACTAAAGGCTGGCGAGCACATTCTTACACAAGTTAGGCAAGAGAAGAATACTCTCCAAGATGCCAATGTTCGGCTGGACGTGGAATTGAAAGACGTCCACGCGCAGCTGGCAGACTCCGTGAAGGAGAACAAAAGGCTTCGCCGCGGCATTTATCGTAAGTGCCTAAACGAATTGTAGCATAGTTCGGCAAGGAAGTATATTGAAAGAGTTGTGCTTGTAGGAATGCTAACTGGTCGCCCTCAGGAGGAGATGCCCGCATCTGTAGGCGATTTACCCCAAGACCTCTCACAACTGCATGAGCGAGCTCGGCAGGCGATGCAGAGCGTTGCGAGGCTTTGTGGCCATCAAGCCTCCTGCCGAATGGCATGGGGGAGCTTGTGGACATGCTTCAAGGAGCACGGCGGCGCTTCCGTTTGTGGAAGATGTCAGCCTACCGGCAAAGTGCAAGAGAAGCATGGGCTATGGTGAAGACGCGCTACACGAAGCTAGACCCGAACCATATGGCCGAAGTCGGACCGGCAGGGCCAGATGGGCAAGAAATTCCCGTGAGTCTGGTATATGACCAGGTGGCGTTAGCGCAAAGTATTCTCAACAGGATTGTAACCTAGATAGCCTGTTGGATGGTATAGAGGAGGAATATAGTCAGTCCAAGTGACTGTGTAATTCAATGGGCATAAGCAGCCCCTAGCCGGATTAAAATCATTTGCCATGGCAGACCTTTTTGCTTCAGCCCCCGGATCCTACAGTCCGGGGTATGTCCAAATACCCGCTCAGTTATACAAAACCGGGGTATGCGTGGAAACCAGGCGTAGGGGTCATAAGTGCTTGAACAGACAAGTACCCAACTAGCTATGTTATATTACATGGATAGTAAGAAACATCTTCCAAGGAGAATAGTTCTGTTAAGGGTTCCTTTCCTTGGGTACGCATGCGACGATGCACATGTCCGGACTGCGAACAAAGGCGCGGGATAAAAAACTTCTGGGGATTTACGTTATGATAAACGAAGACATCTTTTGTTCACCGACCGAATATTCTCTTAAGGAAACTAGCTTTTGGCTTCACCCAGTCTGAGGTACACATCCGGCTCAACCGGCAGTAACAATCGCAGAGGTGCTCCCCTTATGCCCTAGCCGAATTAACGGGAACGTAGGGCATAAACACAGGAGCCAGGTAACCCAGCTTGGCCACATCTTAAGTCATATCGGTGCATATAATGGTGAAGAAAAGGCACACATGGAAAACGCATGTGTGATGGGCAAAAAGCCCTTTAGAGTAAGTTATGTTTAGCTTCCGTATAGGAAGCCCCTAGGTATTGCTTACACACATAGTGCGGCCGGAATAATTCGGGAGTCCGTACTGTATTAAATACTTTGTGTGAAGAGAAAAAGATCGAGAAAGGAAGAGGGAGGGAGCTGTCGTGGTTCTATGTCTGACAGTAGTGTAGGGGGTAGGAATGGAGAGGCAAGATCCTAGCTATGGAGTAGTTGTATACGCAAGAGATCTACGTGTTCAGGCCCTTCTCGGAGGAAGTAACAGCCCTACGTCTCGGAGCCCAGAGGCGGTTGACTGGATTATGTGTGTATGAGTTACAGGGGTCGAACCCTTTACACTGAGGAGGGGGGTGGCTTATATAGAGTCCGCCAGACCCCTCCGGCCCTCAGTTATGTAGGGTTTAAGGTACATTAAGATCAGGCATTACTGGTAACGCCAAAAATAAAGTGCTATGATGACCATAAAGGCTACTTAATGACCGGCCGATTGTGTGCAGAGTGACTTTAGATCTCCTGGCTGTCGAGTGGGTGGCTTCATGGTCGAGTGTCTTTGAGTCCGTCGAGTGGAACACTTCTGAGTCGATTGAAAGGTGGTTTCTTCTAGAGATGTCCTTGGAGAGGGTAGTTTGGACAGGTCCATGACCCTACCAAAGGTACATAGCTTCATCATTAGCCCCCGAATGGATCGAGGTTTGAGTGGGGAAGGAGTTGATAACTCTTTCGACCCATTTTTCGCGCTATGAGTGTATCTTGTTCTGGATCATGAACTTCAGTAACGACACCAACTTATTTTTCGGTCGCCTTGATCCATTCTTGGTTTCAGTCAAGTGATTTTCTTTACTTGAAAAGCTCCGAGTGACGGTGTGGAGGAGATCCTCCATCTGACAAGTTGTTCTGTTGCTCGCGGATTTTGCAGGATTCGAATTTTGGGAAGCGCGCGGGGCGGAGGAGGTCGCAGTAATCGGACGGGACAGGGCGGAGATGCCTCGATCTCCACGCCAGCTTTTTCGCCACGTATCGCGCGTGCGACTGTTGCGGGATTTGACAGGATCGTCTGGGCCTACAAGTCAGTCACTCGGAAGCAACTCCATATAAGCCGTTGGCCCAGGGCTTTTGAATAGTGCGCCTTCATTTTTCCTCTTTCTCCTTGAATTCCTCCGCCACCTCTGCTCTCGTCCCGGTGTTGTCGGTCCGTTCGAGCTTCGTCTGCGGCGATGGTGAAGGAGAAGACGGCGGCCCTGGAGCACATGAAGAAGGCGACGGCGCAGGCGAAGGCGAAGAAGTCCGGTCGGGGCGGATCTTCCTCGAGGTCTGCCTTGCCGCAGGGCTGGATCCAGGGCGATTGTATGCCCTCGGTGATTCGTCAGGAAGACATTGATGACCTGGTCGAGGGGGGATTCATTCCTCACGAATCTGTGCGCCTCCTTGGGAACGAGATCGAGACGCAGTCTCTCGAGGGTGAGTGTGTCCTTATCGCCACTCACGTCGATCGCGGATTCTCCTTGCCCCCTCATCCTTTTTCCAGAGTTTCTTGAACTTTTTCGGAGCGCAACTCCATCACTTTACTCCAAATTCCATCGTGTATCTTGCTGCCTTCGTGTCTTTGTGCGAGAATTTCTTGGGTTGTCGTCCTCATTGGGGCCTCTTTAAGCACATTTTCACTTGTCGTTCTCAGTCGGTTAAGAAAGCCAAGTCGAGTGACGATAAGACGCAAGTGATTCAGATGTGCGGGGGTCTTGGGATCCAGATGAGAAGCAAAAGTTCTTTTCTAGTTATGACTCTTCATGACTCAGTCCGCGGGTGGCAGTCGACCTGGTCCTACTGCAGAGACCAGCCGACCCCAGGACAGGCGACGGGCCTTCCTCCTTTCTCCCTGAACCGAGCAGAAAAACCTTCTTCTCTAAAAGTGACACCGAAAGAGAAGGCACAAGTCAAAGTGTTGGTTGGTCGAGTGGTTCAGCTTGTCCGCGACGGGGTGACTGGTATGGATTTGCTAGAGGTCTTTCTCCAGAGACGTATCCAACCACTCCAAGCTCGTGACCATCCGATGTGGATGTATTCGGGTCTCGATGACACCACTCGGATTCACTCGGAGAAGGTCGACGAGGCTACGTTGGAGGGGTGGTTATCAAGTATCACAGGGAACAAAGACAACACCCGAGGAGCCAGGAGGATTCCTCCACTCAACCAATCGTATGAAGTAGATCGGGTCCAATTCTGCATCTCTGACTGTGGCCTTGCTTTCTTCATTCTGTTTGCTTAAAATCAATCGACTGACTTTTGTCTTGTTTGTTGTCTGCTAGACCATTACTGACATTTACTCGATGCCCAACGGGGCGCAAGAACAGACCGAGGAGGAGGAGGCGAGCGGAGGTGAAAGTGAGGAGGAGTGGCAATCTGATGGTGAGGGGGAAGAGGATGACGACAGCTCCAGTGGGGAGGAGGAGGAGGAAGTCGATCCTCCTCGCATGGAAAGGTGATCCAGGCTTACCCACGACCCCACGAGCGAGCAAGGCAAAGCGGCTGCGCCAGTTGGGCAGTCGTCAAAATGCCCTTGGACGGCTTCTCCGGCGCCGACTGAAAAAGTGCCGAAGCATCCATGGGCGGCGTCATCAAAGCCGCCGAAGGCCTTGCCTAAGATGAGAATGACCATTCCTACCATTTCCGGGTAACAGCAGAACTTGTGTTTTCTCGTTTAGCATGGACAGACTCTTGGTTGACTCATTGACTAACCGACTGGTTCCTGAAATTTGCAGTGCTGCTACCTCCGAGACCTCCGCCAGGAACGAAGACCAGGAAACGGAAGACGATGTCACCTCCAACCTTGGTACGATTTCTGTAGTTTCACTTTTGGTTGATTGGATTTTCGTTTTTAACTTTGGATTTTTCCTGTAGCTCCTCCTCATGTCATTGATCTCCCTGATGATGATGACGAGGCGCCACTAAGGCCCAGGAGGAATAGAAAGGCACCGGCTGGCAAGACTACTCAGATTGCATCAGTGCTTGAGACATCGGTTCGAGAGGGTGGCAATATCACTCCGAATTCCGTGTCCTTCGCTGTACCATTGACGAGTGTTCGGCCTTCATCGTCGACTGCTGACCCGCCCTCCCTTTTCGCCACACACCACGTCCCAGAGGACCAAGTGGGTGCTGCTAAGGAGGCTATACGCCAGGCGGGGATCATGATGGAGCAGGTGAAGGCGATCCGGGAAGCCAGCCAAGCGGCCTATGATGCTAGCTCAGCCCTTCAGAGCAACATCCAGGTTAGTTGGTCACCGCTTGTTCTGTTAGGATATGCTATCTGAAGACTTTCTTTCTGAAGATCTTTGTATCTGTACACCCACTGGGTGTGTCGATTGAATTTTTGGATCGGTGGGGGCACGCTGAGTGCACCCACTGGGTGTAGTCCCCGAGACTATGGTGGACTTCTGGCAGTCGACTGTAGTCTTTGTATTTTTGGTAGATCATGATGAGACTATGGCTGACTGCTGGCAGATAGCTATGGTTTTAGGATCATAACCTCTTTGTCTCTTTCGGTCGACTGATCGGACCAAGTCGGTAGAACCAGTGGGGGCACGCTGAGTGCACCCACTGGGTGTAGTCCCCGAGACTACTGTTGAATATTTTGATTCGGCTGTAGTCTTAGAAATGTTACGATTTTTCTCTTAGTCACTCGGAAGCAACCTATCTTTGATGTCTGTCGATTAACCCTTCGCAGAAATCTTGCGAGCTTGTGGTTCGCTATACTGAATTGGAAAACAAACAGATCCAGCTCGACCTTGACTTGAAGCTTGTTCAGGAGAACTTTCAAAAGGCGAAAGACGAAGCAAAAGGTATGGCTGGTGAGAACTTGATGACTGTCTTTATCTTTCTGCCCATTCCTGATTCTGATCTCATTGTCATTTTGCAGATAAAATGAAGGAGGCTCTGAAGAAGAAGGACCATGACCTTGCCGAGGCACAGAAGGCGGCTTTGGACAAAACGAAGCTTGCGGAAGAAAAACTGGCTTCAGTCGGTAAACTTGAAGAGGAGAACGCCAATCTGGAAGCTACTCTCGACGCGGCCAACAAGGAGGTCAGCCGTCTGAAGAATGATAAGATAGCTCTGAATGACAAGGCTAGTGAACTGGTGGGGAAGAGGAACGATCTGGAGGCTTATCTAGGAGGGCTCGCCAAGAAGTTATTCATCATGCTTGAGGGTAATCTCTCCTACCCGACTGACTTGTTATCATCGACTATCATAGAACTACTGGTTTATCTTTGAATTGTGTTTACAGAATTCTGCCAAAACTTCGAGGAGGAGACCAGTCGAGTGGAGACAAGCTTGGACCCCATTAACTCTCCTGTGAAGGATGAAAGTGCTATGAACGTGCTCCGACTGGAGTCTCGTGTTGCTGGTGTGGTTGACTACCTTGCTCGACTGAAGGTTGCGGCGTCACGAATCAACACGACACTCTGGCCAGGAGCGACGCTTCAAAATGACCTCAAGTCTCTAATGACTCGACTGAATGAAGTTCCAGGTCGAGTGCAAGAATGGAAGAAGTCTTCTGCCAAGTGCGGCGCTGATGTTGCCCTGTCCCTGGTCCACGTTCACTACAAGGATGCGCGAGAGGAAAAGCTGGCATACATCAAAGTTGCCAATACCAAGAAGCACGACTTCTAATCTTTCATGGAGACCTTCATTGCTGCTGCCACTCGGATTGCTGACGGAATTGACTTGGACCAGTTTGTCATGCCCTCCAGTCCTCCACCTAAGGAGTAAGAAAAACTTCTATGCTTCGCCTTAAATTTGCCTCGGAATGCCGAGTGGTTTTGTAACCGATAAACTTTTACAGGCTTGACGCCTGAGCACTTCTGAATCCGTAGGATGTTATCTGAACTTGGCTTATCATTGAATATGCTTGCATTTGCCTTCGAGCAAACTTTGTTCTTCACTCGAAATATACTTTAGTGCTTGAGACGCAGCTCTGAGTTGGAAAATCCAGTCGACCTGCACTTCATCGCTCTTGCAGGTAGGGATGGAGCACAGGTTGTATTTGTGGCGTAGCTCTTAAGGAGAAGGTACAGTCGACCTGCACCTCGTCGTCCTTGCAGAGCGCATGTTGTATTTGTGGCATAGCTCCGAAGGAGAAGGTAGCAGTTGACCTGCACCTCGTCATCCTTGCGGATTGGAATGGAGCGCACGTTGTATTTGTGGCGTAGCTCCGAAGAAGAAGAAGGCAGTCGACCTGCACCTCGTCGTCCTTGCGGATTGGAATGGATTTCATACTTAGGCGAGTACTTGGATTGCAACTAAGCCTCCGAGTGGGAGGGTTGCTCTCCACTCTGTAGGATTTTTAAATACTTAGGCGAGTACTGGACTGCAGCTAAGCCTCCGAGTGGGAGGGGGGTTATTCTCCACTCGGTAGGATTTTCAAATACTTAGGCGAGTACTGGACTGCAGCTAAGCCCCCGAGTGGGAGGGTTGCTCTCCACTTGGTAGGATTTTCAAATACTTAGGCGAGTACTGGACTGCAGCTAAGCCCCTGAGTGGGAGAGTTTCTCTCCACTGGTAGGATTTTCAAATACTTAGGCGAGTATTGGACTGCAGCTAAGCC
>NC_057813.1:500896190-500933378 GCF_018294505.1 Triticum aestivum
GATTTTTAAATACTTAGGCGAGTACTGGACTGCAGCTAAGCGCCCGAGTGGGAGGGTTTCTCTCCAATCGGTAGGATTTTCAAATACTTACGCGAGTATTGGACTGCAGCTAAGCCTCCCGAGTGGGAGGGTTGCTCTCCACTCGGTAGGATTTTCAAATACTTAGGCGAGTACTGGACTGCAGCTAAGCCTCCGAGTGGGAGGTTTGCTCTTCACTCAGTAGGATTTTCAAATACTTAGGCGAGTACTGGACTGCAGCTAAGCCCCCGAGTGGGAGGGTTGCTCTCCACTCGGTAGGATTTTCAAATACTTATGCGAGTAGTGGACTGCAGCTAAGCCTCCGAGTGGGAGGTTTGCTCTCCACTTGGTAGGATTTTTAAATACTTAGGCGAAACGGATTCGCAGCTAAGCCCCCGAGTGAGAGGCTTGCTCGTCACTCGGTAGGATTTTTTTTACAAACTTAGGCGAAACGGATTCGCAGCTAAGCCACCCACTTGGGATTTCTCACGTAAACAAAAGCAAGAACAATCACTGGGAAAATTATAACACTCTTGTCTTTGATAAACAAACTACGGTGGTACTTTTTATTACATCTCATCCGAGTGAGTACTTAAGTATAAAAGGGGCGGAGCAGCTCCGCATTCCAAGCTCGTGGCTAATCAATCTGGCGATCGACATTGTAAAGATGGTACGCTCCATTGTGGAGAACTTTGGTAACGATGAAGGGGCCTTCCCAAGTAGGGGCGAGTTTATGTGGCTTCTGTTGATCCACTCGGAGGACCAAGTCTCCTTCTTGGAATGCTCGACTCTTCACGTTTCTGGCATGGAATCAACGCAAGTCCTGCTGATAGATAGTCGATCAGATCATGGCCATCTCTCTTTCTTCTTCTAGAAGGTCGACTGCGTCCTGTCGGGCTTGTTCTGCTTCATCTTCAGAGTAGAGCTCGACTCGGGGTGCATTGTGAAGCAGGTCACTCGGTAGAACTGCTTCAGCTCCATAGACCATAAAGAATGGAGTTCACCCAGTTGACCGATTAGGAGTAGTCCTCAATCCCCAAAGAACTGATGGAAGTTCGTCAACCCACACGCCTGCTGCGTGTTAGAGATCACGCATCAACCGGGGTCTCAGTCCTTTGAGAATTAGGCCGTTTGCTCTTTCTGCTTGTCCATTCGACTGGGGGTGAGCGATGGAAGCATAGCCGACTCGCATGCCTTGAGAAACGCAAAAGGCTCTGAGTTTATCGGAATTGAAGTTTGATCCATTATCAGTGATGATGTTGTGCGGAACTCCATATCTGAATATCAACTCTCTGATGAAGCTGATAGCAGTGCAGGTATCAAGATTCTTGATAGGCTTGGCTTCAATCCACTTAGTGAACTTGTCAACTGCCACCAGTACATGGGTGAAGCCGCTCCTGCCAGTTCTCAGTGGTCCAACCATATCCAATCCCCAAACGGCGAAGGGCCAGACGAGTGGAATGGTCTTCAAGGCTGAGGCGGGCTTGTGTGACATATTGGAATAGAACTGACATCCTTCACACTTGTCGACTATCTCCTTCGCCATTTCATTTGCTCTTGGCCAGTAAAACCCCGCTCGGTATGCTTTAGCCACAATGGTCCGAGAGGACGCATGATGACCATAGGTCCCTGAGTGGATATCGTCAAGAATTATCTGACCTTCTTCTGGTGTTATACATTTCTGACTGACTCCAGTCGCGCTTTCCCTGTACAACTGTCTCTTTATCACAGTAAAGGCCTTGGATCGACGGACGATCTGTCGAGCCTCTTCTTCATTCTCTGGGAGCTCTTTCCTTAGGATATACGCGATGTACGGCACTGTCCAGTCGGGAGTGATGACCAAAACTTCCATGATCAGGTCAACCACAGCTGGGACCTCAAGTTCAGTCGGATCCATGACACTTTTTGGCTGCGGGGCTTCTTCGGTGAAAGGATCCTCTTGAACTGATGGTGTGTGGATGTGTTCCAAAAACACATTACTAGGAATGGCTTCTCTCTAGGAACCTATTTTTGCCAAATCATCAGCCGCTTGATTTTTCAGTCGGGGTACATGATGAAGCTCTAACCCCTCGAATTTCTTCTCTAGCTTTCTCACTGCATTGCAGTAACCAGTCATGGCCGGACTTCTGACGTCCCACTCCTTCATCACTTGGTTAACCACCAAATCTGAGTCGCCATAGACCATGAGGCGACGGACGCCGAGTGAAATGGCCATACGCAACCCATACAAAAGTGCTTCGTATTCTGCTTCGTTATTGGAGGAATCAAAGTGAATCTGGAGCACATATCTGAGCTTATCTCCTCGGGGGTAAACCAACACTACCCCAGCATCGGAACCATTCAGCATCTTAGAACCATCAAAGAACATGGTCCAGTGCTTCGAGTGAACTTGAGTCGGCAGTTGCTGTTCAATCCACTCAGCGATGAAATCTGCTATTGCTTGGGACTTGATGGCTTTCTTTGCCTCAAACTTGATATCTAGGGGAAGGAGTTCAATCGCCCATTTTGCCACTCGAGCAGTTGCATCTCTGTTGTGCAGAATCTCTAACAATGGAGCGTCGCTGACGACTATAATGGAATGGTCAGAGAAGTAATGAGCAACCTTCTTCGTGGTCATATAAATCCCATATACAAGCTTCTGATAATGAGGGTATCTTTGCTTTGATGGGGTCAAAACTTCAGAAACATAATATACTGGGCGCTGAACTTTAAAGGCTTTTCCTTCTTCTTCCCACTTGACCGTAAGTAATGTACTGACGACTTGTACCGTGGCTGCAATGTAAAGCAACAAAGGCTCTTTGCTGATCGGGGCAGCAAGCGCCGGCTGGGTGGAGAGCAGGGCTTTTAGCTCTGCAAACGCTGCATCAGCTTCAGGAGTCCACTCAAACTTATCTGACTTCTTCATCAGTCGGTAAAGAGGCAATGTCTTTTCACCGAGACGAGAGATGAATCGACTTAAAGCGGCCAAGCAACCAGTAAGCTTATGGACATCGTGCACACGCACAGGACATTTCTTTCGGAGTATAGTACCAACTTTTTCTGGATTGGCGTCGATTCCTCGTTCGGAAACGAGAAAACCGAGTAACTTTCCGCCAAGAACTCTGAATGTGCACTTTGATGGATTAAGCTTGATATCATACCTCCTGAGGTTGGCAAATGTCTCTGCAAGGTCAGTCAGCAGGTCGGAACCTTTCCATGACTTGACCACAATATCATCCATGTATGCTTCCACATTCCGACTGATTTGAGTGAGCAAACACTTCTGAATCAACCTCATGAACGTGGCTCCGGCATTCTTGAGGCCGAATGGCATGGTGACATAACAGAAGCACCCGAATGGAGTGATGAAAGTTGTTTTGATCTCACCGGGTCCATACAGACGGATCTGATGGTAACCAGAATAGGCATCTAAAAAAGACAGGCGCTCACATCCTGCAATCGAGTCGACTATTTGGTCGATGCAGGAAGAGGAAAATGATCTTTCAGGCAGGCCCGATTGATATGTTTGAAGTCGATGCACATGCGAAGTGACTTGTCCTTCTTGGGGACCATGACAACATTGGCGAGCCACTCGGAGTGATAAATCTCTCGGATAAACTCCGCTGCTAAGAGCCGAGCCACCTCCTCGCCAATGGCCTTTCTTTTCTGGACGGCGAACCGTTGAAGATGTTCTTTTACAGGTTTCACTTTTGAGTCGACTCGTAGACGGTGCTTAGCCAGCCCCCTGGGAACACCCGGCATGTTAGAAGGCTTCCATGCGAAGATGTCCTAGTTCTCACGAAGGAACTGGAAGAGCGCGTCTTCCTATTTGGAGTCGAGTGTTGTAGAGATATGAGTCGGAGCAGCACTGGGGTCGGTCGGGTGAATGTGAATCAGTTTTGTCTCACCGGACGACTAAAACACTGATTCTGTAGCGAGCTTCTTGGCTCGCAACAAATCACTCGGGTCTGCAGTTTCCTAGTATTCCTGCAGCTCTACCACTACCATCTAAGCATCGGCGATCTTTGAGCCTTTCTGAAAGCACTCTTCCGCCTTCTTCCGATTGCCAGTAATAGTGATCACACCTTTGGGACCAGGCATCTTCAATTTGAGGTACACATAACATGGTCGAGCCATGAAACGTGCATAAGCTGGCCTGCCCAAAATAGCGTGATAAGCACTCTGGAAATCCACAACTTCAAACGTCAACTTTTCTTTGCGTAATTCTTGGAATCACCGAAAACCACATCAAGAGCAATTTGGCCGAGTGACTTAGCCTTCTTTCTAGGAATGACTCCATGGAAACTCATGTTGCTGGTACTGAGTCTGGACATCGGAATACCCATCCCTTTCAATGTCTCTGCATATAGTATATTCAGGCCACTGCCACCATCCATCAAAACTTAAGTCAGTTGAGTGCCTTCGATGACTGGGTCGACCACCAAAGCTTGCCTCCTAGGGGTGGCTATGTGTGTCGGATGATCAGACGGGTCGAATGTGACGGCAGTCTGAGACCATTTTAGATAACTGGGTGTCGCCGGAGCAACCATATTCACTTCTCGGTTGATAACTTTCAATCGACTTTTGCTTTCAACGTCAGCAAAAATCATCAGGGTGGAATTGACCTGGGGATATCCATCATCACTATCTTCTTTGTCCTCAACTTTGTCCGACTCCTTTTCCTTATCTTTGGGTTGTTTCCCCTGGAATTGCTGGATCAAGAGCCAACACTGTCGAGTGGTATGTTTCGGGTAAATGAGTGTACCCTCCTCATCTTTCTTCGTGTGGATGTGGCACGGCAAGTCCATCACGTCATTCCCTTCCTTGTCCTTCACCTTCTTAGGGTTCCAAGACCCTTTGGGCTTCCCTTTAAACTTTCCTTGAGTCACGACCAAGGCTTCTCCAGGAGCAGCTGGCTCGGCTTTCCGCTTCTGCTTCCGACTAGAGTTCCCTCCTCCGGTTTTGTGGGCGACTGACTTGTGCTTGCCACTCCGGAGTCGATTCTCTTCTTTACCATTGGCATACTTGGTGGCAATCTCCATCATTCGACTCAGAGACATGTCTCCGGTTCGACCGAATTTTAGGTTTAGCTGTCTGTACTTAACGCCTTCCTTGAAGGCACAGACTGCCTGGTGATCAGATACATTCTCTATCGTGTGATGCAACGTGATCCATCTCTGGATGTAATCCCTCAAAGTTTCATTCAACTTCTACACACAAGATTGCAGCTCTGTCAACCCTGCTAGTCGCTTGCAAGTTCCTTCGAATGTTCTGACAAGCACTCAAGCAAGATCTTCCCAAGTGTAAATGTTGCTGGGTGCTAACTGATTCAACCATGCTCTGGCCGAGCCCTCCAACATAAGAGGCAGGTGTTTCATGGCTACTTCATTGTTGCCGCCGCCAATCTGAATAGCCACTCGGTAGTCTTCAAGCCAAGTATTAGGCTTGGACACACCAGTGAACTTACTGACTCCAGTCGCCAACCTGAAGTTGGGAGGAATCATCGCGGCCCTGATGGCTCTGCTGAAACACTCTGGTCTTAAGACGTGTACTCTGCTGCTGGTGGGTACATCTCTGTCATGACCTTCTCAGTGAGCTCCGTTCCTGTCGACCAAACCTTGAACGATAATGGATCTTGCGTCAAAGCCTGGTTCCCTGGGGTCGACTGGAATCCTTCGCCCAACACTATGATGGCGTCTGTCATCCTGCTGTCGAGGCGCGTATGATCCACTCCTTGGGGGAGGGGTGGGCACTCGACGTCGATCATCACGATTGAGTCGGTGATCATACTGCTCACGGTTCTTGTACTGATCACGCCGGTCTCCACATCCCTCACGCCTCGGGGGCGATCTTGGGCTATGGGCCGACTGGACTGTATTTGCAGCGACGGATCTGCTGTGAATCCTATTTCGCGACTGCGATACAGCTGAATTTTGATCTCCGGCCGCCCGGAGTAATGCTTTGATCTATAACAAGCCTCTGACTGGGAAGGCTGAATCGACTCTGCTATACGGGCTGCAGCTGCTAAATTCTGAATCGGAGTTCGATATACCTGAGTCGGTGGTCGAAAGAGTTGACGTCGACTAGATTCTGGAACCCGTTGCCGCGCACGCTCGTCGAGTGCTCGCTGGAGGTTCTCCAGTCGAGTGTGCTCAGCCAAGTTGGCCAAGAGCGCGTCCTCTAAGGCACGAGCCTCGGGGGTTTCTCCAACGATAGGAGTGTGCAGCGCATCCATGTTCCGGCGGAGAAGTTCTTCCCTCTGCAGCGAAGTGAGGGGCTCGGGGAGATACTCTTCATGGGCATGCGACGGATCGCCTCCGCCGACGCCTCCGTCGGTGCGGGGAAAACCGGGAGGACTGCGTGGTCCATCGACCATCAGAACCTCTGCCGCTGGATCACTGTTCTCGCACTCGGATGCAGTCTCTGCGGAGCCAGTCGACAGGTCGAACAGGCCATAGAGAGATTCATCGGGCTCGATCGCTGCGACTTGGGGGGTGGCCGACTGGCGAGCCACCGCGTGCCTCACCCACCGCTGAAGCCTCGACCGACCGGAGCACTTGCGCCGGCGGGAAACTGGGAGGGGGGACGACACAGGAGCCGACCGATACTGGGTCGATAGTTGCCCCAGGAGGACGCCGCGGATGCACGCGTGAAAGTGCGTCGCCCCGCGGAGAGGGAGCGCGTCGATGTCGAGCGGAGCCTCCTGAAGCCAAGCGGAGTCGTCGGCGATGAACGTGAGCGCGCCAAGACGGATCTCGCGGCCCTCAACCAGAGCTCCGCCTGAAACCATGATGAAGGAGATTGGAAAAATCGCAACTTCTCCAAAGTCGCTAAGACACCTGCCCCACGGTGGGCGCCCAACTATCGTGGTTCTAAGTCTCACAGTAGTGTAGGGGGGTAGGAATGGAGAGGCAAGATCCTAGCTATGGAGTAGTTGTATACGCAAGAGATTTACGAGTTCAGGCCCTTCTCGGAGGAAGTAATAGCCCTACGTATTGGAGCCCGGAGGCGGTCGACTGGATTATGTGTGTATGAGTTACAGGGGTCGAACCCTTTACACTGAGGAGGGGGGTGGCTTATATAGAGTCTGTCAGACCCCTCCGGCCCTCAGTTATGTAGGGTTTAAGGTACATTAAGATCGGGCGTTACTAGTACCGCCACAAATAAAGTGCTATGATGACCATAAAGGCTACTTAATGACTAGTCGATTGTGTGCAGAGCGACTTTAGATCTCCTGGCTGTCGAGTGGTTGGCTTCATGGTCAAGTATCTTCGAGTCCGTCGAGTGGAACACTTCTGAGTTGATTGAAAGGTGGTTTCTTCTAGAGATGTCCTTGGAGAGGGTAGTTTGGACAGGTCCATGACCCTACCCTAGGTACATAGCTTCATCAGGAGCATAATTAAAAAGGAGGAGGTAAGGAGACGAACCCTGAGTTCGGCGCTAGGCGTAGAATCTCTAGAGTCTGGCCGCATTCCATGGGTTCGGCTCAAGTCTGTTATCGGACGCATTACGTAAGCGGTATGCTCCACCGGTGTGAACTTTGTCGATGACGAAGGGACCTTCCCACTTGGGTTTGAGCTTGTCCTTCTTCTTCTCCGGTAAGCGTAGAACGAGCTCACCAATATTATAAGTTTTGGCCCGCACTTCTCTGCTTTGGTATCATCGAGCCTGTTGCTGATAGAATGCGGCCCGTGCCTTCACGACGTTGCGCTCCTCCTCCAGGGCGTCCAAGTTATCCTACCGATCTAACTCTGCTTCCTTCTCGTCGTACATGTGTACGCGTGGCGAATCATGTATTATGTCGCAGGGTAGTACTGCTTCCGCGCCGTACACCATAAAAATGGTGTATATCCGGTGGTGCGATTCGGCGTGGTCCGCATCCCCCAGAGTACGGAGTCGAGCTCCTCGACCCAATGAGTGTCCGACTCTGTCAAGGATCGCACTAGTCTGGGTTTGATGCCGCTCATGATGAGACCATTTTCCCGTTCGACCTGGCCATTTGTTTGAGGATGGTAGACGGAAGCATATCGAGCTTAATGCCCATTTTGCCGCACCAAGCTTTCACTCCATCAGCTGTGAAATTTGAGCCATTATCGGTGATGATGCTGTGGGGGACACCGTATCGGTGTACAACCCCGGATATAAAGTCTATTACTGGTCCAGATTCGGCCGTTTTCACTGGTTTGGCTTCTATCCATTTGGTGAACTTGTCTACCATGACCAATAAGTATTTTTTCTTGTGGCTTCCCCCTTTAAGGGGTCCAACTATATCCGGCCCCCAGACCGTGAAGGGCCAAGTTATGGGGATTGTTTGGAGAGCGGTAGGGGGCATATGACTCTGATTGGCAAAGAGCTGGCAACCGACGTAGTGTTGGACAAGGTCCTGTGCGTCTGCTCGGGCCGTCGGCCAATAGAAACCTGTACGGAAGGCCTTGCTGACTAGTGCTCGAGCCATGGCGTGGTGCCCGCCCAGTCTGGCATGGATTTCAGCCAAGAGCTGCCGCCCTTCCTCTTCGGAGATGCACCATTGGAGCACTCCGGTCGCACTTTTCTTATAGAGTTCCCCTTCATGGACTTTGTAAGCTTTAGAACGCCGGACAATGCAGCGTGCTTCATTTTGATCTTCGGGGAGCTCCTGCCTATTTAGGTAGGCCAAGAAAGGCTCAGTCCACGGGGCGATGACAGCCATTATTTCATGGGCTGACGATGTTATTTCGGAGGTAGAGCCTTCGATTATGTCTGATAGTTTGGAATCTGGGGATGTATTCGGATCTGTCCTGGTATTGCCGGACTCCCCTTCCCATACCACGGATGGCTTGAACAGCCTTTCCAGGAATATGTTAGGTGGGACAGGGTCGCGTTTAGCGCCCATGCGGGCAAGGACATCTGCCGCTTGATTGTTTTCTCGAGCCACATGGTGTTCGAGCCCCTCGAACCGAGCTGACATTTTAAGGATGACATTATGGTAGGCCGCCATTTTCGGATCCTTGGCATCAAAGTCTCTGTTTATTTGTGATATTGCAAGGTTTGAATCCCCGCGTACCTCTAGGCGTTGAATGCCCATAGAGACTGCCATCCGAAGACCGTGCAACAGAGCCTCATATTCGGCTGCATTGTTGGAGTCTGTGTATAATATTTGGAGGACGTATTGGACCGTGTCTCCGGTGGGAGACGTCAGGACTATGCATGCTCCCAATCCGGCCAGCATTTTAGAGCCGTCGAAGTGCATGATCCAGTTAGAGTACACGCCGTACTCTTTAGGGAGTTCGGCTTCCGTCCATTCGGCGACAAAGTCAGCTAATACTTGCGACTTGATAGCCCGCCGAGGCTTGAATGTTATGTCAAACGGAAGGAGCTCAATGGCCCATTTAGCGATCCGGCCCGTGGCATCGTGGTTATTTATTATATCATTTAGTGGTACTTTGGAGGCCACCGTAATCGAACACTCTTGAAAGTAGTGTCATAGCTTTCGGGATGCCATGAAGACCGCGTATGCTATTTTTTGATAGTGTGGGTATCGGGATTTGCATGGGGTGAGGATCATGGATGCGTAATAAACCGGCTTCTATAGCGGGAATTTGTATCCGTCAACCTCTTGTTCGACGATGAGTACTGCGCTTACAACTTGATGTGTTGCAGCTATGTACAGCAGCATAGGTTCGCCGATATTTGGCGTTGTTAGGACTGGATTATTGGCCAATAAGGTCTTTATTTCATCGAGTCCGGCCGCGGCTGCATCTGTCCACATGAAGTGTTCGGTGCACCAAAGAAGGCAGTAAAGAGGTAATGCCTTTTCTCCTAACCTGGAGATAAAGCGGCTCAAAGCAGCCACGCATCCAGCTAGTTTCTGGGTGTGTTTGAGGTCTGTTGGTATAGCCAACTGCGACAAAGCTTGGATTTTTGCCTGATTAGCTTCAATTCCTCTATTGGAAACGATGAAGCCCAGCAGTTTTCCAGAGGGGACGCCGAAAATGCATTTCTCTAGATTCAGCTTGATATCATATGTCCGGAGGTTGTCGAACGTAAGCCTCAAGTCATCTATTAGGGTTTCGACCTGTCTTGTTTTTATGACTACGTCGTCCACGTATGCCTCCACTATTTTGCCGATTTGCTTTTCCAGGCATGTTTGAATCATGCGTTGGTAGGTTGCGCCGGCATTCTTAAGCTCGAAAGGCATAGTGTTGAAGAAGAAAGGGTCATATGGCGTTATGAAAGCTGTTGCAGCTTGGTCGGACTCTGCCATCTTTATTTGATGGTATCCAGAGTATGCGTCGAGGAAACACAGTGAGTCATGTCCTGCTGTGGCGTCGATGATTTGATCGATGCGAGGGAGGGGAAAGGGATCCTTGGGGCAAGCCTTGTTGAGGTCTTTGAAGTCGATGCACAGGCGCCAGGATTTGTCCTTCTTTGGTACCATTACCAAGTTTGCCAGCCAATCCGGATATTTGATATCTCTGATGAATCTGGCCTCAAGTAGCTTGGCTAGCTCTTCCCCCAAGGCTTGCCGTTTGGGCTCTGAAAATTGCCTTAGGGTCTGTTTAACAGGTTTGTATCCCTTTAGTATGTTGAGGCTATGTTCGGCCAATCCCTGCTGGATGCCCGGCATGTCCGATGGGTGCCAGGCGAAAATGTCCCAATTCTCGCGTAAGAAGTCTCGCAGTGCGGCGTCCATAAAGGGGCTCAACTGTGTCCCGATGGAAGCTTTCTTCGTGGGATCCATTGGGTGGACTTGGAATTTGACTATCTCATTTGCGGGTTTGAATGAGGTGGACTTGGGTCGCTTGTCGAGTATCACGTCGTCCCTGTCCACGGTGGCGCGCAGTGTTGTTAATTCTTCTGCTGCCAGGGCTTCAGATAGTGCTTCCAAGGCTAGTGCTGCGGTTTTGTTTTCGGCGCGGAGTGCGACGTCCGGATCACTAGCTAGAGTGATGATTCCATTGGGTCCGGGCATTTTAAGCTTCATGTACTCGTAATGGGGTATAGCTTGAAAGCTTGCAAACGAGTCCCGCCCTAGAAGGGTGTGGTATCCGCTGCTGAAAGGAGCCACTTGGAATGTGATTTCTTTGGACCTGTAATTCTCCAGGGTGCCGAATACCACATCGAGTGTGATTTTCCCTGCACACCATGCTTCCCGGCTAGGGATAATTCTGTCAGGACCCCGACTCAATGCCACATCGACCTAGCATGTAACACCTCATATCACTTTGCGGCCTCACGCACGGTATTCCCACGGGTGTCGCCTTACCTTTGCCCGGGACCGTTTGCGCCTTTTGGCACACGTATATGATAGTGTCGCTAGCATCCATATGATAAGGAGCCCGGGCTGACATGGCTAGTCGTAAACCCAAAGTGGCACAAATTTACAGGAACAGGCATCCATGACCCAGCATCGAACGTGTCGGTCATCAGCGAGTGAATCCAGGCTGTAGCACTGGGCTAGCAGGACTCCGGTGAACCGGGTTGTAGCGGGCTAACAGGACTCCGGTATTCATCGCGTGACATTTCCCCGAGGGGACAGACACAGGAACGAAGAAGGACACATGCCGGCCAGCCTAAGTGTTCCGGAGCAGTAGCAAGCTACCATGGCTCAGTGGAAACACTAGGAGACATTTCCCGGTAAGAGAGGCTACTAAGGATAAACAACTAGATAGTCAGATCCCACACATACCAGCATTTCAATAACATACACACAATATGCTCGATATGTGCAAATACAACATGGCATCACAACATGACTCTACAACTCAAGTATTTTATACAATAGGCTCCGAGGAGCGAGATATTACAAACATGGGTCTCATGACCCAACACTCAGAGCATACAAGTCAAAGCACAAGCGGAAACTTAACATGTCTGGGTACAGACAACTACAAATGAAAAAGGCTGAGAAGCCTGACTATCTACAAGATCCTGCCGAGGGCACAAGATCGTAGCTGAGGTAACAAGCTAAACGTCGAATTCCATGTTGAACTACTAGTGAGACTGAAGTCTCTCTGCAAAAACATAAAATAGGCAAACATGAGTACAAATGTACCCAGCAAGACTTACATCAGAACTATCTACATATGCATCATTATCAACAAAGGGGATGGTGGAGTTTAACTGCAGCAAGCCAGCTTTGACTCGGTGGCTATCCTGAACTACGACTGCAAGCGACTCTTTGAGGTGGCGCACACGAGTCAACATATTCACCAACCAATACACCACTACGGATCCGCTCCCATCTCCCTACGAGAACGCCATCCATAGCGCTCACGCTTATCTTGCGCATTTTAAAGTATCCACTTTCACTTGTCTATGAACTGTTATAGGCAACCCAGAAGTCCTTTACCGTTCGAATAGATGATGTTAACCCTGCAGGGGTGTACTTCTTCATGCATGTTCCCACCACTTAGCGTCTGCACACGACATGTGCTCGGCACAAGCGAAAGCCGACGTGGGTGTAGACCATGACCTACCTAAACACTCAAGTCTCTAGTCCAGGTTTATCGCCTATTCAGGTTCCATCCGCAGGGAGTCCGGCCGAGGTTTCCACATACGGCCCCGAACAATGTGTACAGGGTTCCGAGACACCAAACGGGCGCCCGATATACCCGGCCACGTGCCTACCGCATCACAGCCCACCCCTCGGGTCAGTGCTGCCCACGGCCTCCAGCATACTACAAACACCACAAACTACTTGCAACTCCTGGACAGAGGACAAGGGTGATTAAGAAGTCGAGTGGGGTCATATTTCAGGGCTCAATGCATGGTAGTAGTTGTTTCATGGATCACAAACACAGAACTCAGTTCCTAAGGACGGCTTCAATGAGACAACCCACCATGTACTCCTACATGGCCTCTCACCGATACCTTTACCAAATCGTGTTCACACACTTAGCTCTCAACAGTAGGACATGTTCACACACCTCTATTCATTCCCGATGAATCAGACCTGACTCAACTCTAAGCAGTAGCAGGCATGACAAACAAACATGAACAAGTAGGCACAACAGGGCTCAAACAACTCCTACTCATGCTAGTGGGTTTCATCTATTTACTGTGGCAATGACAGGTCATGCAAAGGATAAAGGGGTTCAGCTACCACAGCAAGTAATAGATAAATCGTTGTTGTCCTAATGCAGTAAAAGAGAGCAGGAGCGAGAGAGTGGGATTGTATCGGAATGAACAAGGGGGTTTTGCTTACCTGGCACTTCTGAAGATAGTATATTTCTTCATTGGTGTCATCGATCACATCGTCGGTACACGTCTTACTGGGAGGGGACAAACACCGACAAACAAAGAAGAAGGACAATCAATGCAGTGCACAATATGATGCATGATCATGACATGGCAATATGCTGTGGTTTGAGCTAATGCAACTAGCAGCAGGTTAAATGAAGTTGGTTTAAACCCTAGGTTCAAACTCAAACTCCACATAAGGCATTTCAAATGCCATTTATTCAAATTGTTGTATACAGCAGATTTAAGTTGTTCAAACATGCATGAGAATGGTACAGATGGATAGATTGGATTTTTCTGATCATTTTTCATATATAAATTATTTCATTTGGAGTTACGGTTGAATTTCTATGAATTTTAGAGGTTTATACAATTTTCTGGAATTTCCTGTATAAAAATAATTCCAGTAATTGAATTAATGCGTCAGCATTGCGTCAGGGTGACGTTAGCAGGTCAAAGGCGCCAGCCCAGGTCAAACCTGACGGCTGGGACCCACATGTCAGTGTAACAACTAACTAACAGAGTTAGTTAGCGTTAGGTTAGCACTAACCTAGGTTAATTAGAGCCTGGGCCCACTTGTCAGTGTGTCAATTAATTAACTAAGTTAATTAGTGCTAATTAAACTCACACCTAAACTAAATAGGGGCATGGCCCATGCGTCAGCGACCCTGGGGGGGTCAAACCCCAGGTCAAACGAGTCAACCTCGCTGGACTTGGTCCACGGCTCGTCGCCGGCAACACCAGAGACAGCGGAGGTGCTCGGATTTTGCCCACGGTCGACCAAATCGACCGTGATTTGGTCCTATGCGTAGCTGGGGCTCGCGCGCATCTAGTGGTGGTGGCGGCAGCAGCTGGGATGGCCGGAATTGACGGCGGCGAGCATTCCCGCGGAGGCCGGAGTTCGGGCACCAACGGTGTGGGTGGTGCGAGGCACGGGAGGAGCCGTGGACGGTCGTGTTCGACTCGCGGGATTGCGGTGAGCTCAGTGGTAAGCTCGGACGCGTGCTTGCACGGCCGTAGCCGCGGTGGCGACATGGCCGGCAGCGAGGAGCAATCGGCTCTGATGGCCATGGTGGCTAGAAGGCGCGGACGAGCATGGGGAGAGAGGGGAAATAGGCAGGGGCTCACGGAGAATCCGGTAGAGGCAACGGCGAGGCCGAGGAGGGACTGGAGCTCGCGAATCCCCGAAGAGTTCGCCGGCGGCCAGAGGTTGAAGACGATGCCGTGGACGATGCTGCAGGGCTTCCGGCGGGGCGCGGCTCGGTGGAGAGGATGGGGGCGTCACGTCGGATCTCGGGGGCGCGTCGGAGGGGCTCGGAGATGGCTGTGGCCATGGGGGAGCTCGTCGGCGGCGACGGCTGTGTTCGGGTGAGTGAGAGAGATATTTAGGGAAGAGGGTGAGGACGGGGGAGAGTGAGAGGGGTCCGAGGGGGTGGCGTGGCGCTGCGGGAGACGTCCAGGGGGAGGAGGAGGCAGCCGGGCAGGGAGGAGCTGGCCTCCTCGGCCGCGCGCGTGCGAGCACGCAGCTGCTCCTACTGGCAGGAGGAAGACGACAAGGAAGGAGGCGGTGGTGGGCTGGGCTGCCAGCTGGGCCGGCCAGGTGGGCTGCACAGTAGGTAGGTCCAGGTAAGTCTCTCTCTCTCTACCTTTTATTGTTGTTTTCTATTTCTATTATTCTGTAGTCTTTAGGGCTTTATTAAAAATGCCAGGGCATTTCCAAAAATCACCAAACTACTCATGCCCACTGTTTGGAATATAACCAACATGGGACATTTTAGTTTAGGATTATTTGGACATTTAAAATATTTTATAGAATTTAAATGTCCAAATTCAAATGGAGTATGATTTAATTCAGAGCCCAAATATGTCATGGAAAAATGTGCATCACCTCCGGCTACTGTTTACAGTATTTTCCAGAAATGATGAACATTTTTGAAAGTCATTTGGAGTCACTGAGAATATTTTAGTTGAACCTAGTGGATTCCTTAGAAGCTAGGGTTTAGGCAATCCCCATTTCAAGTTTCATAAAATTTAAACATGATGCATGGATGCTAAAGCAAAAAAAAGCAAGGCCTAAACTGGGGATGTGACAAATTCCCCTAAAGGTTGTGCCACTTTGTTCAATGCGGCTTTTATCAATTTCCATCTTCTTGAGTGTTTCTTCTTAGATCAAGTTTAATCCGCTTCCGCCGTTCATGAGTACTTTAGTGAGACGAGAGTCGTCCACTATTGGGCTAAGGACCAAAGCAGCTGGTGCCCGGATGGTCTGGAATTGGGGTTCATCACTGGCATTGAAAGTTATAGCAGTGTCGTTCCACGGATTTATTTTTGCCACATGGCAGATTTCAGCGGAGCTTCGATGAGCTCGCTTGCGCCTATTGTTTGAGGCGAAAGTCTTGAAGACTGTTAGTACCGTATTGAGTTCCTTGGCGGGATGTTGTTCCGCTTTATGGCCTTCGTGGAGATCCTCGCCACTTTCTGCTACCTGCCGGAGTATCCAACATGCCCTAAGGCTATGGGTTGGTGTTGCATCCGGCGTACAGTGAAGCTTACATGGCCCATTGAGCCATTCTTCCAATACGGTTCCACGCCCTGGGGCGGGTTTTGGTTTCTTGGGAATTGAATTGGTTGACTTACGAGAGTTCGGCCGTTTAGTTCGGACAAAGGTTCTCGAGAGGGTCGTACTATCCCAAAAATCCGTTTGGGTCTCCCAGGCGGTTCCATCGCACAGTATTTCTGTACTATGGTTGCCAAGTCCACAAAGTGTACTATGCCACGGCGACTAGCATTAAGGAGTCCTTTGTCTGTACAGTTTTTGCAGAAAAGTTAGACTCTGTCCTCCTCACGACAGTCCTTGACCTTATTTAACACAAGGAGGAATCTGGCCCAGTAGCGATGTACTTCTCCTGGGGCTCTTGTCTGATATGGGAGAGACGACTTAAGCATGGATGGGTGTCCATGGATGATTTCGGATTCCGATCCGGCCTAGCGCTTAGGGGCAGGGAGCCGCTGAGTTCGACAGCTCGGGATTCGGAATGCTGCCCAACTTTTTGGACCGAATACCCGATCTTAAATCCGGGATCTGGGCCATATTTTCCCTTGAGCGGGAGTTCGGCTCAGGGAGCTTAGTGATCCGGACACGATTCGTCCTCAAAATAGAGGGGTAATCCGTATGTGGTTCCTCCACTACCTCTATCTCATTGGTGGCTGGCGGGGATCCAATGTCCCTTTGGTTGGGTTTAAGCCCAATCCGGTCATAGTCCGTAGCGATTCCCAAAGCGGCGATGCGATCCAAGAGCTCGTTAAGGGAGGAGAGCTCTATCGGATCCATCTGTTCGGCAAGCTCCGAATTGATGCGAAGTTTATGAGTGATGACCCGAGAGGCCATCATCGGCCCGACAGCCGATGGGGCGGCCATAATGAAGCTGCCGAGTCGGAGAGTTTGGCCTACAGCCAGTGCTCCCCCAGAGCTGATGTTGTCCTTGACAACAAGACGAGCCATCGAGCCTTGCAGCGACGACACAGAGGAACTCTCAATGAAAGCACCAATGTCGGTGTCAAACCTGGCGGATCTCGGGTAGGGGGTCCCGATTTGTGTGTCCTAGGCTGATGGTAACAGAAAGCAAGGGACACAATGTTTACCCAGGTTCGGGCCCTCTCGATGGAGGTAAAACCCTACTTCCTGCTTGATTAATATTGAAGATATGAGTAGTACAAGAGTAGATCTACCACGAGATCGTAGAGGCTAAACCCTAAGAGCTAGCCTATGATCGTATGATTGTAATTGTGATCGGCCTTCTAAGGACCATCCTCTCCGATTTATATAGACACCGGAGAAGGCTAGGGTTTACATGGAGTTGGTTACAAGGAAGGAAATATAATATCCGGATCGCCAAGCTTGTCTTCCACGCAAAGGAGAGACCCATCCGGACACGGGGCCGGAGTCTTGAGTCTTGTATATCCACGCTTCAATAGTCCGAACGATGTATATAGTCCGGCTCTCCGAATACCCCCTAATCCAGGACTCCCTCGCCGCTCCCTACTACTCCCACCGCTGGCCAGGCCATCCCTCCACTCACCCACACCCCCTGTTATTCTGCGGCGATGACAGCCTCACACCGCAGCCAAACCAGTGAACCCTCATACTCCACTCCGCATGGGCATCCACTGTCGCATATTCCCCGGCTCTGTGTCGTCCCCTTCCTAGGCCTCGCTGTGGTGTTCTCGGCGTGACGTGGTCAATGTGGTCAATGACCGACTTCCATCGGAAGAGTACTGTATGTGGAGAGGCTAACAGCTGGGTCCACGGCAGCCGCAAGGAAGTGCCTCCTTATTACGCGCAAAATAATTATTCCTCCACCTGATAGCAAGGACCCACTGGATGGGCCACTGTATTTCATGAAAAAAAACGTTTCCCCCTGACTGCTGGGACCCACCGGACGGGCCACCGTATTTCACGGAAAAAATGTTCCCCCGCTGTCAGCTCGGACCCACCGGAAGTGCCTCCTTATTACACACAAAAAAATGAATACTCCCTGCTAGCTGGGACCCTCCTTGGTAGGAGGCTAACTTGTGGGCCTACTAAGTTGACGGGGACGGAGGGCTTTGTCAACTTAGTCAATATGAATGATTCTAGCTCAAGTGTCCGTACGATGTCCATCCAACGGCCATAGTGCTTCTTCAACCTCTGGTCTTCTTGCTCCAGCCGCCCAAAGCAGCGCCGATCGTGCCGCATGCTCCTGCCTCCCGTGGCCGGCTGTGCTGCCGCGGAGGCCTCACCACCCCCTACTATTCCCACCGCTGGCCAGGCCCTGCGGCGATGGTAGCCTCACACCACAGCCAAACCAGTGAACCCTCGTACTTCTCTCTGCGCGGGCTTCCACTGTCGCATCTTCCCTGGCTCCGCATTATCCCCTTCCTAGGCCTCGTCGTCGTCCACCGCCCTGGTGCTCTTGGCGCGGCGTGGTCAACGTGGTCAAGGAACGACTTCCATTGGAAGAGTACTGTACGTGGAGAGGCCAACTGGGTCCACAGCGGCCGCAAGGAAGTGCCTCCTTATTACGCGCAAAAGAATTATTCCTCCACCTGACAGCAGGGACCCACCGGACGGGCCACCATATTTCACAAAAAAACGTTCCCCCCTGACTGCTGGGACCCACCAGCTACATCTTCGCACGCAAGAAAGTGCGTCCGGGCAAAAAAAATGATTCGCCCCTGGCTTCTCGGACCCACCAGCTACATCTTCGCACGCAAGGAAGTGCATGACAGTCGGGACCCACCTGGTCAAAGCGTACGTAGCATTGTCATTCTGGTCGCGAACGTGTACGTACATACTGGTCGATGTAGACGCGCACATGTCGTAGTAGAGGCGCGTACCTAGCATGTACACGTACGTACATCGGCCAGGGTGCAAGAAAGTAAATACGGCCACATACATACATACGGGTGGGGTCTCGAACACCTACTCGCGCATACGTATAGCCAGGGCTCGTGTACATGGCTGGGTCAAAACGGAGAAACTGCATCGTCATCGTGTTCATGGGGAGCCAACCGGCTGGGTCTGAATGGAATGCGTCATCGTGTTCATCGGGAGGGCTTGGATGGAACAACCGATGGAAACGAGGCCTGGCGTACCGCAGAATGGAGCAAACGTCCTTGTGCTCGACCGGCCACGGTCGAAACGGGATCATGTTCATCAGGAGGGGTCTGGCGTACCGCAAAACGAAAGAAACGGACTTCTGTTGGACCTCCTACGGTCGAAACGGGGTCCTGTTGATCGGGAGGGGTGTGGCCTACTGCAAAACGGAGGAAACGAACTTGTGTTGGAGCGCTACGGTCGAAACAGGGGTCCTGTTCATTGGGAGGGGTGTGGTGTACCGCAGAACGGGACTCCATGGGATACTGTTCATCTCCACCGTCGACCTCCTCCAGCCTCCACGGGCTACTATTCATCCACCGTCGACCTCCTCCAGCCTCCACCTGCAACTGTTCATCCACGGGCTCCTGTTCATCCAGCCTCCACCGCGCGCTACTCCGCCGGCTACTGTTCAACCAGCCCTCTCCACGGGCTCCTGTTCGACCACCCCTCCACGGGCTACTGTTCATCCAGCCCTCCACCGGCTACTGTTCAACCAGCCATCCACGGGGTCGTCCTGTTCATCCAGCCCACCACGGGGTCCTTGTCGGATTTCGGGTTCCGGCAGACCCTCTAGATTCGAACACTGGGGTGCGCGCGGAGATTTCGCCCTCTACCTACCTGCACCTCACCGCCTCGCTAGGATCTAATCTATGAAAGGAACAACACAAGAGACACAGGGTTTATACTAGTTCGGCCCACCATTGTGGTGTAATAACCTACTCTAGTTTGTGGTGTGGTGGATTGCCTCTTGGGCTGATGATGAACAATAAAAGGAAGAACAGCCTTGCGAGGGTCTGTTCTTGGCTGGTGCACTGAACTGCTCGGGGGAGTTCAATCGCTCTTTCTCTGCTGGTTTCTAGATGATGATCTCTATCTTCCGATCCCCTCTACCTTGTGGGTCGCTAGTCCTATTTATAGGCAAAGGCCCTGGGCCTCTTCCCAAATATTGAGCGGGAAGGGCGCGAACAATTGGCCATTTTGACGGGGAACATATAGTACACTTATCCTGACTAAAGTTGGTCCTCGCCTGTCAAAGGCTCTGGTGGTGGCGCCGGCTTGGGCTCCACAATGACTTCCTTCCTGCCGTTGCGACGGTCTTGGTCTTGTTGCACCGAAACGGATGCTTTTTCTTGATGCTCTCGCCTGTGCTTGCTCCCTTTGCACCAAAGAGGAAAGGAGGACACTGCACGGGCTGGCGCCCGCCTGGCGCCCTTAGTCGTCATGGCTTGCGTCATGGGCACCTCGTCAGGTACCCCGCCTTGATCTCTCCGCCTCCTCGCGAGCCAGCCCGACGAGGCCGTGCCTGAGGAAGCTCCTTGTCGTCCACCCCGCGAGGCTTGGCCCCTCGCGAGGGTCTTGAGCTCGTGCTGATGAAGATGGGCCGTGCTGGGCCGCCCCTTGAGCCACGCCGCAGGCCGCAGGCAGGCAAGTCTGGGGACCCCCGTTCCCAGAACACCGACAGTAGCCCCCGGGCCCAAGGCGCGCCCGGACTTGGCTGAGCAGAGAAGCGAAGGGGCAAGTGCGAAGCGCCGCGGGCCCTAACAGCCTACAACCTCGGGCACCGCGTGGCGGTTGGTTGGTCGTGGGCGGCCTTAGCAATTGCGCGAATCGTCAAAAGAGCGGCATCTGCCTAGGCTTTGCTTCCCTTGCTTCCTCCGGTCATTGCCCAGATACCCTTTCTTGCGCCCTTCCTTCCTGCCTCTGAAATCTTCAGATCTACTTCGACCGCGTGCCCTAGCAAGACATGGCGCCTCTCCAGACCCTGGCCGGAGCTTGATGCTCACCCGCCTTGGACTCGCCGAACGTGTCAGAGACGAGCCTTGCTCGAGCGCGCCGGATGGTGGCGGCGCAAGGCATCGATGGGGCAGTGGTGTTCAAGGCCGGCTCTGCCCTTCCTGAGGGCCAAAGGAGCACCTTCTATCCGCTCTTCGTAAGCGCCATTGCTGCCGATCTGGTGCCTCCTTTTTCTGAGTTTTTCTTCTCTGTCCTCCGCCATTACAACCTGCAAGCTCTACACCTCCACCCCAACTCTGTTCTTCTTCTGGCGATCTTCGCCTACTATTGTGAGGCTCACGTCGGAGTGCAGCCCTCAGTGGCCTTGCTGCGCCACTACTTCTCCCTCCGGACCTCTCATGGTCCCATCTCCGCGTGCGCGAGCTTTGTCGCGTATGGCGGCTCCAACGCCATCTTGAAGCCCGGGAAGAGGATTGAGGGCTTCAGGAGCAAGTGGGTCATGGTAGATGCTAGGCGCATCCACCCTCGGCTGATTCTGTCCACGGAGCACCCCACGAGCTCCGATGATTGGTCTCGCGCAGAACTCGTGGACCCCCGCGCGAAGCCGATGCTGGAGAAGATGGACGCGGATCTGAGGCCCGACAACATGGCGGCGGCAAAGCTGACCGGTGCGTCGCTCCTGAGGGAGTTCCTGGAGCACCAGGTGGCCCCGCTTCGTAAGTACTCGCTTCCGCTGTGGAGGCCCCGCACGAGCCCCGCAGTCTTGGCCGACGAAGATCTGGCCGCGGTCCTCCAATCTTTGGTCGGAGGAGACGTGGCGAGGCTGGAGGGCGCCCCTGTACCCCTGTTCCTTCGAGATGATTGGGAGCAGGCACTAGACTCCATGCCCGTCTTCAATGGGGACGGGCCCGTGCCCACGGAGGTTCCTAAGGACCCGGCGGCCCTTGCGATGGTGAACGTGTCCTCCAGTGACTCCAGCGAAGAGGAGGAAGAAGAGGAGCGGGGAGAAGGGCCTGACTTCGAGGCTACCGACGAGGAGTTGAGAGCGCCCCTCCCCCGGTGCAGGTCCTGTGCTCCCCGCCTCTTGCCGAGCGACGACGAGGATGGCGACGAGCGGGGTGGCGAGAGCTTGCCCCCGATCCGGAAGAAGGACAGGACTGGGCTGGTCCCCCGCGGGTCTGCCCCAGCTCCGAGGCGATCCACAGACGCGCCTCCTGCTCCCGAGACTCTCGAGGCCGATCCCTGCAGCCGGCTCTCGGGCTTCAAGTATGGCCGGAGGTTGCTCGAGCTCGCGAGCAATGACCAGTGAGTGCTTGATTCTTGTTTTATTCCCTATTTTGTCGCTGAGGCTTGACATCTGTATCTCTTGGCTAGGCTGGCGCATGCGGTGAAGAAGCTGAAGGGGGCTCCTGAGGTTCCGTCTGGGGCAGCGCCTCTGCCCGCAAAAGGAGGTGACTGCAAGGCACGGACCTCTCCTGCCCGGTCGTCCTTGCGAGGCTTGGTGGAGCTGGCTGGGGTGAGCTCAGCCCCCATGGCCCAAGCGACTCCTGAGGTATCCTTGCCTGATGCCACCACCACAGCTGTTGGGGTGCAGCAGGTCCCGCCTTAGGATACTGTGGTTACGCTGCCGTCCTCTCCTCCTACTCCACCAACTGCTGTCTCTCCGACTCCTCCCACTATCCTGGATCGTGCTACTGCTGTACTAGACCGGCTGCGGTAAGATCTTCTGGGCGCCGACCCTCGCTTGGTGGCCGGGCGCTTGGAGCTGGCTTCTGGCTGGATTCGCTCCGACGCTTCGATTCGAGCGGCGCTGGTTCAGGCCTCGACGGCTTGCGACGAGGAGAAGCGGGTCATCCTTGGGGCAAAGGCTGCTCGCGACGCCACCTTGGGGGAGGCGGCCGATGCCCGAGGTCGATGCAAGGCGCTGGAGAGCGAGCTGCAGGGCCTGCAGGACCAGCTTGCCAAGGAGGTCTGCATTCACCAAGAGAAGGAGGAAGACATGAAGGCTCGTGAGGCGGCCGTCAAGGACCGGGACGCCAAGCTTAACAAGAGTCGTGACCGCCTGGGCGCACTGGAGCAAGAGTTGGAGGCGAGGAAGGTCGAGTTAGACGATAAGGCGCGGGTCCTCGCCGAGGACCGTAAGGCCTTCACGGAGATGGAGGTGAAGGCTCGCACCTTGGTGAGGTCGCTTTACGATAGCGTCCTGGAAAGACAGCTGGCCGGCGCCGAGGATGGCCCCGCCAAGCTGCTCCCCTTCCTGATTCGTGCTCTTGAAGATGTCACCCTTGGCCTTGGCCCTACGGCTGAGGCCAAGGCGCGTGTCCTATCTTCTGCAGCGCTCACACGGGTCCTTACCCACGTCTACCTTCGCGATCCCAACGTCGACCTCGACAGCCTGCTGGAGCCAGCGAGCGGCGAGCTTGCCGCTGCCGCTGCTGAGGCCATGAAGGGTCGTGCGGAGGCTCTGCTGACGAAGTTCCGGGCCTTCCGCACCAAGCCGAAGCGAGGCGATGTCGGCCCTGCGGCTTCACAAGGCGAACCCGCTCCGCGCAGCTCCGCCGCCAAGAAATGACTCCATTGTGGCTCATGTTCTGCTTTCAGCTCCTGTAACATGCATCATGCCTCGGGGAGGCATTTAAACTTGTGATTGGTGTTGTGATAATAGTTATGGACTGTAATATTTTCTTTTGAATTCCTTGAGATTTGCGCTTTACCTTCCTACTTGCTTATGTTCTACGCCGGCAGAGCCCGGCCCCGTGCATACCTTAGCCGACGTTAGCCCCGACCAGAAACCAGGACGGGACCAAGGAGTGAGGGGCTACGTGACAAGTTAGGCTCCTGAGTCGCAATGCTCAGGAGTCCCCCTTAGCGCACGAACAGCAAGTAGGGAGGTGAGATGTGGGGGTGAATCTACCATTCTACGTCTGCAGAGCCCGGCCCCGCGCATACCTCAACCGCGTTAGCCTTTCGTAACTAAGGAGTGAGGGTGTCGGTGTCAAAACCGGCGGATCTCGGGTAGGGGGTCCTGAACTGTGCGTCTAGGCGGATGGTAACAGGAGACAAGGGACACGATGTTTTACCCAGGTTCGGGCCCTCTTGATGGAGGTAAAACCCTATGTCCTGCTTGATTGATATTGATGATGTGGGTATTACAAGAGTAGATCTACCATGAGATCAAGGAGGCTAAACCCTAGAAGCTAGCCTATGGTATGATTGTTGTTCGTCCTATGGACTAAAGCCATCCGGTTTATATAGACACCGGAGAGGGCTAGGGTTACACAGAGTCGGTTATAATGGTAGGAGATCTACATATCCGTATCGCCAAGCTTGCCTTCCACGCCAAGGAAAGTCCCATCCGGACACGGGACGAAGTCTTCAATCTTGTATCTTCATAGTCTAGGAGTCCGGCCGATGATGATAGTTCGGCTATCCGGACACCCCCTAGTCCAGGACTCCCTCAGTAGCCCCTGAACCAGGCTTCAATGACGATGAGTCCGGCGCGCATGTTGTCTTCGGCATTGCAAGGCGGGTTCCTTCTCCGAATAATTCATAGAAGATTGTGAACACCAGGATACTGTCTGGCTCTACAAAATAAATTCCACATACCACCATAAAGAGAATAATATTTACACAAGTTCAATCTGCCGACGTATTTGGTGGCGTGACATCACACCACTTCCAAGCCTTTACTCGAATCGTTTTTATTGTACCACCTCAGCGTGTTTAGCGAAGCAGTTTCCTTGGCACGTCTTGTCAGAGCAGAGATCGTGTTCCCCTTATTCTGGGATTCTCATAAATACGGACGTGGGTAACCCAATCGCGCCCGTTGCCACGCCCCCTCCATCAAATGCGGGTTCCAAACGGTCACGGGGATGGCTCTTGGTATTCTTCCTTTATAATGAGATCAAGGCCCGTTCTTTTTCTTCAATCCTCAATCGAATCCGCCCCTCGCCCCGAGTTCCAACACCCAGGGCTCCAGATTTGGGTACTTTCGACCTTTGACAATGTCCGGCTCCGACCTACGAGGCCGGTGGATGCTCTCCTCTGTCACGGAAGAGGACGTGCTAAAACTGAGAGACGCCAGGTACTTAACCTACGAGATTTCGCATAGGTTGCCTGCCCGAGGGCAAGTTATTCCTGCTCCCGAGCCCGGCGAGAGCGTCGTGTTTGCGTCTCACCTCCATCGGGGTTTAGGCTTCCCGATGGATCCCTTCGTGAGGGGGCTCATGTTTTACTATGGGCTGGAATTCCATGACTTGGCTCCGGAGTCCATCCTCCACATCTCATCATTCATTGTTGTTTGCGAAGCCTTCCTCCGCACTACCCCTCACTTCGGCTTGTGGCTCAAAACCTTCAACGTGGAGCCGAAGATGATTGAGAGGCGTCAGGCAGAGTGCGGCGGGGCGGTTATAAGCAAGAGGGCCGATGCTCCATGGCCCGAGGGCTCTTTTCAGGAGGAGCTCGGCTTGTGGCAACAGGAGTGGTTCTATATTGCCGCTCCCAGGGGTAGCAGGCAGAGGCCACCGCCCGTCTTTCGCCTGGGCCCCCCACAACAGCTGACGTCATGGGTCAACAAGGGGCTCGACTGGGGGCCGTCCAAAGACGTACCCCTGCTGCAGGGCCGGATTCAAGGCCTCCAGGAAAGAGAGATCAATCTGGTTGTAGTGGCCCAGGTTATGCTGATTCGGCGCCTTCTGCCCTGCAAACGTCGCCCCCTCCGCCTGTGGGAATTTAATCCGGAGGGGCCACGGGCTCTCCAACACTTCATGGGTTTGACGCCCGTGGAGATGTACAAACTGTTCTTCGGATCGCAAGAGATGCGTCCGGACTTGACCGAGGATGCTGGCCTAAGCTGCAATCGCCCGGATACTCTAGTAAGTAGCCCTGTGTCCGGACACATTGTCCATTTATTTATCATGGGTTTGCCTTTTAACCAGCTATCCCTTGGACAGGAGTGGATAGCGCAAGCAAAACTGATACGGTGTCCGGCCCCCCTCCCTAAGACCACGCCGGATCCCGTGTTAATCAAAATGTTGGAGGTTGCACCTTCGGAGGAGGGCGAAGGGGGGCACAGGGAAACTACTACCTCTGCCAAGGAGGCTTTCAGCAAGGGGGGAATCGAGAGTCCCTCCTTCCAGGGGGAGAAGAGGACCGCTTCCGAAGACCCGGAGGCCAAGGTCTCAAAGCGGGGAAAGAAATCTGCACCAGAAGGTCCTGTGCCGGGAAGAGCCCCGGCCGCACTATCTCCTCAGAGAAATCAACCCTCCAGCGAGCCGTAAGTAAAAAGGGGGAATTTTGTAATAGGGGACACCCCTGCTTTATTTCTAAGGGTAACCGAAGTTTTCACCTTGTAGTTCGGATCTCAGCCCATCTCAGCAGAGCTCGTCTTCGGGGGACCTTTGTCCGGAGATGATGGAGAGCGAAACGCCTCCATCTGCCGCCCCGTCGGGTGGGGCGGACGACCCTGAGGTGTCGTCACGGAGGGTCTCCCCGAGTCCGGCGGGGCCGGGGAGTTCGGCACCCACTGGGGTACGGCCGGTGGAGCTGCAGGATTTGCTCAAGAGGGCGTCTATCTTAGAAGATCACCGCATATTAATGAGTATGGTGATTGAAAGGATCTCATCCGCCGAGAGCGGGTTGCATGAGGTCGTCGGAAGTTTGCTGACGGGGCTTGAGGTACGCAAAAAATGACATACCTTTTAACAGTTTTGCACATGGAGTGTGCCCTGTATAGATAGTAGACCCTGAGACTTGGTATGCTGTCGAAAGCGACCGCGTGCCGAGGATCATAATCTTAGTTATAGAATGTCGCCTTTTCTATGCAGGTGGCGGAACGTTCGGTGGCCAGCCGGACTGATGGAGTTGCCGAGCTGAAGCGGCAACTTGACGTTGCGGATGCGGACATCGCACTAGTCAATAAACGACTTAACAAGTCGCAAGGTAGGTGGTTGCTCCGCGGTCACCTAGTAAGGGAGCTAATGCTCGTTCCTTACAATTTGTATGCTTGATGCAGATGGTGCTGCTCCTGTGGAAGACCTTCGGGCAGAGCTCGCTCGAGCCAAGGAGCAAGCCAGGAAAAGTGATGCGGCTGCCTCGAAGGCAGCGGAAGAGCTAAAAGCCAAAGCGGCTGCTCAGTGCCGAAGCAGGGAGGAGATGGCCTGAATGGCCGTGAAATTAAAAGATGCTACCGACCGCTATGAGGTTCTTGAAAGAGAACGCCGAGTGGAGCAAGAGGGCCTTAAGAAGGCCACCGCCAAAGCCAAGGATGCCCGGAGTGCGATGCGGGCTATGAAGGAGGAACTGCGTCAAGCCGGAGACATTGCGGCTGGAAAGCCCTTTCTTCTGCGTAGGAAGTTCACGGATCCGAAGTATGCTCAGTTGGGCCAATTGTGTGGTGCGGAGGATCCTTATCTGGATTTGGCGGCAAGTGCGGCGGACGCAGTCATGCACTTCCGAAGCCAGAAGGATCACGAAATGGAAGAGCTTTTCTGGTCTCAATTCCATAGTCCGGAGCGTCCACTTCTGTTGATTGATCGGCTGGCTGAGTGGGCTGAGCTGAATAGATTGTCCGGACTTGCCATGACTGATGTGGTCGCTCATCTGTGGCCGTAAAGTCCCAAGCCTGAGAGTTATTTTGGCTTGTTGCAGCAATTCCTTGGGTCGGTGCCGCACATCGAGGCGATGAAGCGGTCGGCATGCATAGAAGGTGCACGGATGGCTCTCGCTCGTGTTAAGACATACTGGGCGGAGATGGATGCCACCGCTATTGCATCTCGGGGTTCGGACAAAGGCCGATTACCCGCCGAGCACTATTTTGAGGAAGTCCTGCAGGGCGCTCGTTTAATAGAGTCGCAGTGCTCGAAAGATGTTATGTTCAAATGACGTGTATGATTTGTGAGATCATGTTTATAATGCAATAGCTTTTTATACTTGTGCGTTCAAGTATTGAACTATCTCCTGTGCGACCGTATATGTATATATAATCTGAAAGATGGCAGTCTTTGGCTTCAGCCCCCACGCACATGGTGCGGGGGTGTTTGCAAAAAGAAAAGCACTTTTTCACACTTAATCCAACGTGTTGGTCCTTTGAAGGAGGTGATAGCGTAGCAAACTAGGCAACCGGACTATAATGCTTTATCACTTTCACTTAGACATAGGAGCTCGAAGGTGGGGGTACTATATAGCCCCTAGAGGCACCGCGCTTCTCCGAACTCGGGGTGCGTATGTGCCTGACCGGGAAGCGGTCCTTCGTCAAAGCGGAGGAATTCTAAACAATCCAGTGGTCGATCGAGTGGTTGACCGGTCTCTCGCTATATCATGACAGTCAGTTTTCGGCTTTCTCTACTGAGGTGCTCGCCCGGCCGAACCGGGGCACAATCGCAGTAGTTCTCTTGGTGCCGCGTTAGCCGATGGTGCGGAACGTAAGGTAGCAAAACACAGGAGCCGGGCAAACCCAACATTTGACCAAAGACATGATTCAGAGCTGATGCATATAAGGCCTAACTCGAGATGCCGAGCACTCCCTGAGGTGTTCGGTCTTTATGATACCGGCCAGAACAATGCCCTAAGCCCCTAGTGTCTAGGTACGGGAGGGAACTTCTGACGTGGCCGATGCCAAAACGCCAGCCTCCTCCTCGGTTATGGTAAGAAACCAGGGGATGTGTATCAACAAGAGACAGTAAGAAAGGTTTACGCAGGGTCTTAATCTGAAAAGAATCCTTGTAACGGGTCCCTGCTGCACGTCTGCGCATGTGTCTCCGTTGTGCCGTATCCTGGACGGGTGTAGCACGCGCTTCATCTGTAAAGGAGAAGAACTTAGTTTGGAAAAAAATATCGTGCAAGAGGTGTAATTAAAATAAAGTATGATGAATTTGAGCTTTATTAGCTCTCATTGTTTATACGTGCAGCCCCTTGTAAAGGGGTATGCGGCGGTGAAGCCCCTTGTTTATTTATGCCGGACTCGCCTAACCGTGTCCAAGGTCTGAATGACCTGTTTTTAGGGCTTTGACCAGCAAGGTCGGATTAGTGTGTGGCTGTCAACGCAGTCTTACTTTTTCCGTGGTCGAGGAACACTCAGATTTACTCTTTGCTGAGATTATGCCGTATGGACCAGGCATTTTAAGCGTAAGAGGCGCGTAATGCGGTATTGTGTTAAAGCGGGCGAATGCTTCGCGTCCCAGTAGTGCTTGATAGCTACTTTTGAATGGGGCGATATGGAAAATGAGCTTTTCGCGACGAATGTTGTCGGATGAACCGAACACGACCTCTAGTCGTACAGAGCCTGTACATTTGGCGTAAAGGCTAGGCGTCACACCTTTGAAGGAAGTGCTGCTACGGTGAATTTCGGTAGGGTCTATCCCCATTCTGCGGACGGTGTCCTGGTATAGCAGGTGCCGCACTATGTTTCTGTGTTATCACATGAAGCGAGTTCACTGTTTTGACTTCTAGTGGGAAAGTCTTCTGTTTTCCGGCGTGCTGCTTGTGGGGTTTGTCGTCTTCGCTTGGTGTGTCGAACCCCTTTCGTTCGGTGTTAAGTCGGCCGGACTGCTTGAAGACCCAACAATCTCTGTGGGTATGGTTTGCAGGCTTCCCGGGGGTACTATGTATTTGACACACCCTATCCAAAATTTTGTTTAGGTTGGATAGCTCGTCACTGTTGTCCTTGAGGGGCAGTGTTTTATTATTCGGCCGAGAGCCTTTGAATCCGGCGTTGACCGCCGTGCTATTTGGGCCATTTTCCTTATTCCGGCGCTGATCTTTTCCACGCTGTGATTTCCCATTTCCATCCCTGACTTCGGATGTACTCGGGTTGTTGGTGCTGCGCCTAGCCAGCCAGCTGTCTTCCCCCATGCAAAAGCGGGTCATGAGGCTTGTTAGTGCGGCCATTGTTCTTGGTTTTTCCTGGCTGAGGTGTCTGGCGAGCCATTCGTCTCGGACGTTGTGTTTAAAGGCTGCTAAGGCTTCGGCGTCCGGACAGTCGACTATTTGGTTCTTTTTGGTGAGGAACCTGTTCCAGAATTTTCGTGCTGACTCTCCGGGCTGTTGAGTTATGTGACTTAAATCGTCTACATCCGGAGGGCGGACATAAGTCCCCTGAAAATTTGCTTGAAACGCATCCTCGAGCTCCTCCCAACTTCCAATGGTATTTTCTGGGAGGCTTTTGAGCCAATGCCGAGCTGGCCCTTTGAGCTTGAGGGGTAGGTATTTTATGGCATGGAGATCGTCTCCTCTAGCCATATGTATGTGTAGGATATAATCCTCAATCCAGACTCCGGGGTCTGTTGTTCCGTCATATGCCTCTATGTTGACGGGTTTGAATCCCGCTGGAAATTCATGGTCCAGTACCTCATCGGTGAAACATAGTGGGTGTGCGGCGCCCCTGTATTTAGGTGTGCCATTGTCTTCAAACACTCGGTGGGTTGTATTGCTCCCTGGAGTCTTCTTTTTTGGCCCGTAGATGGACCTGACCGGGCCATCTTTTTTGCGAGGATATTTATGTGGATCGTGTGCCGGATTGTGTGCGGCGCCCCTTGCCGCTCTTAGCATGTCATCTGGTCGTCTATCCGGCCAGGCGGCGTCTTTGTTTTTTGACTGTGGGGGCTCTACGGCCTCCTCGTCAAATTCGGGCAACAACTTGCGCTTTGGGTAGCTCTTCGCCTGGTGACTATTGCCGTATTTATCTGTGGTATTGAGTACTTTGCTCCATCTCATTCTGAGTGCGTCCTCCGGTGTTTTGAGCTTCCGCTTTTGTTTCTTCAGACTTCTTGCAGTGGCGATGAGCCTTTTATGAAGGTTCTTATGCTCCGGTGGTTTGTCGGGCGTGAGATCATCTGGACTGTTGTTTTCGCCGGGAATGGGTTGCTTGTCCAATCCATCCTGTTCGGATGGTTGCTTGGTGGCATGTTCGTCGTCCACCGCTTCACCCTGCTCTAAGGCTGGGTGAGTATGGGTGACGTTGCTATCGAGGCGGGACTTCGGGCGGCGCTTGCGTCGCCATTTTGGTTGTTTGTTGGGGGAGTTGTCCTTCGCCACGTCCCGTTGTTCCTCGTTGTTGCTTCCTTTTGGTGTATCCACCATGTATATGTCATATGATGAGGTGGCTTTCCAGTGCCCAGTAGGCGCTGGTTCTTGGTCGTCTCCAGCATCGTCGTCCATACCATCAATGTCTTCGGAGTCGAAGTCTAGCATGTCGATTAGATCGTCGACAGTGGCTACTAAGTGGGTGGTGGGTGTGCTTTGAATTTCTTCGTCGTCCGCACCCCAACCGTCCTGACCGCAGTCCGGCCAGGGCTCTCCTGATAACGAGAGATATTTTAACGAACTTAAGATGTCGCCAAAAGGTGAGTGTTGAAAGATGTCCGCAACGGTGAAATCCATGACCGGCGCCCAATCGGATTTGATTGGAGGGGGCGCGGGAGGTTCGGAGTCCGGCGAGGAGTCCGGCACCTCGGAGTCATGAGCTTCATGAGGGACAAGGTCAGTGTTCGGCTCTATCGCCGTAGAGGTTGCAGCCCCTGAGGTGGTGTCTAGCCGCCCGTCCTCGATCTGCGCAGCCGGTTCCGAATTGAAGGTCGGAGAGGACTCCTGTGCGGCCTCCAGGTTACTGTCCGGCTGCAGAGCTAAGTCATGCCCGTCGTGACAGTGCGGCATGCTCGGCTGTGGCTCGAATCCATCTAAGATCAAGTCCCCGCGGATGTCAGCCGTGAAGTTCAAACTTCCAAATCTGAACTGGCGGCCAGGGGCGTAGCTTTCGATCTGCTCCAGATGGCCAAGCAAATTTGCCCGCAGTGCAAAGCCGCCGAATACGAAGATCTATCCGGGGAGGAAGGTATCACCCTGGACTGCGTCATTGTTGATGATCGAAGAAGCCATCGAGCCTATCGGTGACGACACAGAGGAACTCTCAATGAAAGCACCAATGTCGGTGTCAAAACCGGCGGATCTCGGGCAGGGGGTCCCGAACTGTGCGTCTAGGCGGATGGTAACAGGAGACAAGGGACACGATGTTTTACCCAGGTTCGGGCCCTCTTGATGGAGGTAAAACCCTACGTCCTGCTTGATTGATATTGATGATGTGGGTATTCCAAGAGTAGATCTACCACGAGATCAAGGAGGCTAAACCCTAGAAGCTAGCCTATGGTATGATTGTTGTTCGTCCTACGGACTAAAGCCATCCGGTTTATATAGACACCGGAGAGGGCTAGGGTTACACAGAGTCAGTTACAATGGTAGGAGATCTACATATCCGTATCGCCAAGCTTGCCTTCCACGCCAAGGAAAGTCCCATCCGGACACGGGACGAAGTCTTCAATCTTGTATCTTCATAGTCTTGGAGTCCGGCCGATGATGATAGTTCGGATATCCGGACACCCCCTAGTCCAGGACTCCCTCAGAGGGGCTACGTGACCAGTTAGGCTCCTGAGTCGCGATGCTCAGGAGTCCCCCTTGACGCTCAAACGGCCTTCGTACCTTGGCTCCGCTCGGGGAGGGACGTGCGACGAACCAGGCCCGAGGGGCCTGGCTGGGTGGCGTGCGTCTGGGCGTGACCCAGGCGCAGCCCCCATGCCAAGCCCCCTCACGCGGCACTCCCGAGGGGAGGCGTTGCAATGAGGCCAGACACTAAGCTCTGGGCTCCCTGAGGTTGATGCGGCCGGGGGCCACCCTCAGTTGTTTATCACCAGCGCGGAGCATAGCGCTTCCGTATGTGTACGGGCATAGCCGCTCCTCGGCAGTGTTGTCAGCCAGCACGGAGCATGGTGCTTCCACTGGTACAGCCCCCGAGGCGTGTACAGCCCCGCCCTGACATGTGGCTGGCACGGTAGGGCCTGACGAGGTGTATCTGGGCATCCGTGAGCCAGCGTGGGACTCACGGGGCCCTACCTCAAGGCGGGTTGCGCCTGGCACTGGGCCTTAACTTGTGATGTGTTCCTTCAAGTTTGGTTAGATGCCGATGCTCTACGTCCTCGGGTCCCGGCCCTCGAGCAGGTCTCAACCATCGCTGGTATGCCAGGTCGCGATGCCGTGGACAAAACCAGAGGGTGAAGGCTGGAGAGCCAGTAGGAGCCCATGAGTCGCGATGCTCAGGTACCCCCCCTTTAATGTGCAAGCGACCGACATGAAGGAAGAAGAGGTGCCGTGGACAGGCATCAAATAACAAGCATGATGGGTCGAACGCATGGCCCGAAAATAAACGCAAGAGGGGTACATGCCGCTGGGTCTGGCCCGAGCGACTTGGGGATGATGCAGCCCAAGGGGCGCCCCCAAAGAAGTAAGCTAGGAACATAAAGAAAAGGGGTACATGCCGTAGGGACGGACCCACGCGGCCTGGGAATGATGCAGCCCTAAGGGCGCTCCCAGCTGAAAAATGAAACTCGAAAAATGTCACCTAATGGTGTTGAAGATGAAGGGATGCTGAAGTAGCGGACGTCGTGGGCTGCGGAAGCCGATCTTCACGAGCCCCCAGGCCCAGGAGCCTCGGGAGGTTCCGGGGGCGCTGGTGGCTCCTCATGGGCATCTCCATCTCCGCCAGGGCTGCGGAACACCTGGCCTCCTGAGCCTCAAGGATGCTCCTCATGAGGCGCTGGTACATGGCGGCCGCGTTCGGCAAGCCGTAGGGCATGCGAACATAGATGTGGGGTGGGCCTTCGCAGCGCCCCGCACATGAGGGCCAGAAGCGCTCCTGAGAGGCGGCTCGGTTGAGCACAGGGATGTCGATGCAGACGCACAGCCCACCATCCTCGCCTGGATGGGGCGCTGCGGCGGGTAAGCGGCGGCTGCCACTCATGACTCTTGACTCCTGCAACTCCTGCGTGATCTGACTGACGAACTCCTGAGGGTTTGGCCCTCCTTGCCTTGCTCCTTCCTGAGGGAAACGTGCTTTGAAACATGCCTCCAAGTGGTGCCCAAGCGCCTCCCTCGTGACCTTAGCAAGGTCGGTGCCCCCCCCAGGAGGGAGCCCCCGAGCCTTGCTTGAGGAGGGCGCTAGGCGTGCCTTCCTATGCGACAGAAGGAGGTGCCCCCTGAGCGAGCGCAGACCCTGAGGGGCCTGCCTCCTGAGGGGTCGGGCCTGGCGATGTCTTCTTCTTCTTGGGAGCAGTCTCAGGGAGCCTCCCACTCCCGCGATCTGGGTCTTCGAGTGATGCGGCCTGAAAAGCTCGCTCCAGGGAGCACACTGCGTCCCTTTCTTCACAAGGCACCATGATGACTCCGCCGCTTCCTGGCATCTTGAGAACGTTGTAGCCGTGATGAGTCACGGCCATGAACTTGGCGAGAGCTGGGTACCCGAGGATGGCGTTGTATGGCAGGCGAATGTGGGCGACGTTGAAGTCGATGAGCTCGGTGCGGTGGTTGTTGCGCGCCCCAAAGGTGACAGGGAGGCGGACCTGCCCAATCGGAACCGTGGAGCCATCGGTGACTCTGGAGAAAGGCTTGGTTGGCTGAAGCTGATCGTAAGGCACTTGGAGATTGTTGAATGTCTCTACGGACAGGACGTTGAGCCCTGCCCCGCCGTCGATGAGGGTTCTGGTGACTTGCACGTTGCTGATGACTAGGGAGCAAAGCATCAGGAGGACTCCGGTTGTGGCCGCGCACTTGAGTTGATCCGCTGAGTTGAACGTGATGGCGCACGCCGACCACCTAACGGGGCGCGTGGCTTCGAGCTTGGGGAGGACTGCATTCACTTCGCGGGCGAACTGCTTGAAGATGCGTTGAGAGGCTGGGGCTTGAGCTCCGCCCAGGATGCAGGCGATCGCGCGCGGCTCCTGGAAGCCCCCAGCCCCCTCGTCCTGATGATGGTCCTCGTTTCTCCTTGGTTGCGGCGGCAGTGGAGGGAGGCCTGTGTTTCCTTGCGGGCGATCCTCGCGAGGCTGATCCCTCCAGTCTCCCCCGCGAGGCTGATCCTGCCAGCGATCCTCGCGAGATCGGTCGCGCCACCCTTGGCGAGGGTCGCGGTCTTCCCAGCGTCATGTGTTCCTTCCTCCTCCTCGGTCGTAGCCTCGATCATTGCGGTCAGGGCATCGGCCGATCCTCCCTTCTCGCACGGCTCGGAGCTCTTGACATTTGTTGGTGTTGTGGGTGTGGAGGTCATGGTACACACAGTACCGGCTGCCCTTGAAAGACTCAGGCTGATCTCTGCCCCGCTTGGTGTCTGGTTCTGCCGCGAGCATGGGAGCCCCCTTGCGCTTCACGTCCTTGGCCTTGGACTTCTTCTCTTCTGGGTCTGTGGCTGGCAGCTCGAGGAGGGAAAGGCGCCCTTCCTCAGCCCTGGCGCACTTGTTCGCCAAGTTGAACAGCTCCAAGGAAGTGCACAGATCTTCATGCATCGCCAGCTCCACCTTCATCTTGACGTCGTGCACACTGTCGGAGAAGGCTGAGATGATGGCCTCCTCGGTCACCTTGGGAATCTTGAGGCGTGCGTTGTTGAAGCGCTAGATGTACTTCTGCAGGGTCTCCCCTAGTTGCTGCTTGATGCGGCGCATGTCGCTCACGGCAGGTGGTCGGTCGTGAGTACCTTGGAAGTTGGCGATGAAACGGGTGCGCATCTCGTCCCAGGAGGAGATCGTGCCAGGAGCCAGGTTCAGGAGCCAGGTGCGGGCCCCGTCCTTGAGTGCCATGGGAAACCAGTTCGCCATGACCTTCTCTTCCCCATTGGCGGCTTCGATGCCCAGCTCATAGAGCTGGAGGAACTCCACAGGGTCGGCCGTGCCGTCATAGCGAGGAGGCAGGTTTGGCTTGAACTTGCCAGGCCATGCGACGATGCACAGCTCGGTGGTGAAGGCGCGGCAGCCTGCTGTGGCCACGGGAGGCCTTTGGTGACGAAGAGCTTGGTCTTGCGGGTCCCCATGTGCTACAGCTGGGAGCAGCGCGGGGTCTTGGCATGCTGGAACAGGAGCGTGGTCGCGACGGGCCGGAGCGGGGAGCACTCGGGCAGCTTCTTGGGGGCGAGGGACCTCTTGGCAACTCTGCTCTCGCTGCGCTGGCGCCGGACGGAGTGGGTTCCGCCCAAGGGCCACACGCCATGGGACCAGGGTGCCTTCTAGAGGGGGAGGCGGCTGAGGCGCCCCCGGAGCTTCATTGCCCGCGCAGGGCGGGGCGCGGTGCAGCGAGATGGACGGTGCGGGGGAGCCCCCTACGGCGCGGACGAGCTCAGCGACGCGGTCGAGCCACTCTTCATAGACGTCGTCGACTGGGCGGTAGCGCAGGAGCTCGTTTGCCGTGATGAGCACAGCTCGAGCCTCCACGGTCGCGCGGAGTGCACGGGACGAAGAACCAGCTGGGGTGAGTGAGGGAGTAGCAGTGCGGCCGTCTAGCCTCACTGACGGATGCTGGGACGATGCTTGCTACTCGTTCCCTGCCGGGCCGGTGGCGGCGTTGATGGCGGGCAATGGGGAACAGCATGGGCGGCCGTCGACGGGGGCCGTCTGGGCGACGCAGGAAGCGAGAGCGGCTCGGCGCTCGGCGCGGGCCCGACGAGCATCCGACATGGATGCGATGGTTGGTGAAGAACAGGGCGGCGGGAGAAGAATTCCGGCGCACCCCTACCTGGCGCGCCAAATGTCAGATTTCGGGTTCCGGCAGACCCTCTAGATTCGAACACTGGGGTGCGCACGGAGATTTCACCCTCTACCTACCTGCACCTCACCGCCTCGCTAGGATCTAATCTATGAAAGGAACAACACAAGAGACACAAGGTTTATACTAGTTTGAGCCACCATTGTGGTGTAATACCCTACTCTAGTTTGTGGTGTGGTGGATTGCCTCTTGGGCTGATGATGAACAATACAAGGAAGAACAGCCTCGCGAGGGTCTGTTCTTGGCTGGTGCGCTGAACTGCTCGGGGGAGTTCAGTTGCTCTTTCTCTGCTGGTTTCTAGATGATGATCTCTATCTTCCAATCCCCTCTACCTTGTGGGTGGCTAGTCCTATTTATAGGCAAAGGCCCTGGGCCTCTTCCCAAATATTGAGCGGGAAGGGCACCAACAATTGGCCATTTTGAAGGGGAACATCTAGTACACTTATCCTGACTAAAGTTGGTTCTCGCCTGTCAAAGGCTCTGGTGGTGACGCCGGCTTGGGCTCCACAATGACTTCCTTCCTGCCGTTGCGACGGTCTTGGTCTTGTTGCACTGAAATGGATGCCTTTGCTTGATGCTCTCGCCTGCGCTTGCTCCCTTTGCACCAAAGAGGAAAGGAGGACACTGCACGGGTTGGCGCCCGCCTGGCGCCCTTGGTCGTCATGGCTTGCATCATGGGCACCTCGTGAGGTACCCCGCCTTGATCTCTCCGCCTCCTCGCGAGCCAGCCCGACGAGGCCGTGCCTGAGGAAGCTCCTTGTCGTCCACCCCGCGAGGCTTGGCCCCTCGCGAGGGTCTTGAGCTTGTGCTGATGAAGATGGGCCGTGCTGGGCCGCCCCTTGAGCCACGCCACAGGCCGCAGGCAGGCAAGTCTGGGGACCCCCATTCCTAGAACGCCGACAGTCCTGTTCATCCAGCCCCAACCGGCTCGATCAATCGGGGTCCTGTTCATCCAGAGGCTACCACGGGGTCCTGTTCATCCACCACCACTGGAAAGTTTTCATCCCAACCCCCCAACAATGCTCACT
>NC_057813.1:500933626-500952202 GCF_018294505.1 Triticum aestivum
CACTCACTATTCATAGAGGCAGCATCAATCGGCTTCAGTTAGCAGCAGTAGCGAAGGAATCGCTCGATCGCTCGGGTTCAATAACGCGTAGCCTGCCGTGCAATCGCTTGGGTTCAGTTAGGCGACACCTCGCTCGGGTTCAGTTAGAGCCCAACGCCTCGCACCCACGCGCGTACAGTACGAGAGAAACGCGCATCGCTCAACCCCCGGCCACCCACCGTAACCGGGAACTCCATGATATTTTCCTCGCCCTTGCTTCTACCATGGTTTTTTCCATCATGGACGGCCCAAAGAATGTCATGCAGCTACGTCTCCGGCCCACCCAGGACGAAAAGCCCATTTTCTGTCATGATTTTTTGTCATAGAAGTAGGAGCCCACCACATCTATGATGATACGGGTTTTGTCAAAATTATCATCATAGAAGTGTCATAAGTATGACATAATTTTTTTTTGTTCGGCCCAAAATGTCACGGATGTGTCTTTTTTTGTAGTGACATCACTAAGGCTTGAATGAGATGAAGTAAATGGTGGGATGTTACCCCTTTGATTAAAATGTATCAATCAACTAACCATGCGAATTTAAGTTGCAAGTAAATGGTTTTTGAGCAAAGGGAAAATAGACAAAGAATAGTGAATAACTTTTCCAATTAGCATCCTTTACTTCTCACGAAACTAAACGACAATGTATAAACTATCAACAATAGGACAGGAAAACTGCAACAATGCAAAAGCATCCAGAGTTGAGAACAACATTATGAACTAAGTGAGATAATTATAGACTATTTATAAAAATGTTCAAATAATGTATGCCAGGAAATCCAATAAAGTTTGCATTATTATGCATGGATATTGTTGAAACTCTGTTGCACTGGTGCAAGTATCCATTACTTTTCGCTAAATCTCTGGAAGATTTAGAAGTGGAAATCCTTGATATGTTGACTCTGGCGGAAAGAACAAAATCATTGGCTTCTAGTGTGACTTTAACTTATCTGTTCTATATTATAGACACCATGACATGAGTAGCTACTTGAATAAAGCTTATTTGGAACAACGATATCACAGAGGCATCTCACCAAGTGCTCAGGCAATGGGAAGCATGCATAAATCCATTGATGCTCCTTTTCATAGGAAAAATAATTGAATTAATAATCAACTATGCTAGTCGTCCATGCTTATATGGTAAAAATCAAGGCGAGTTCAGTAAAGTAATCTTTAAAGCTAAACAAAGAAGAAAAAAGAATACATGTCTAGTCGGTTGAATAGGGAGGACTGTCATGACTATGTATGCATTTACTCAACAACCACGTTTGAGGTACCCTGCATGACTTTTTGTCAGACACATGTGCATTAACAGGAGCAACAACAATACTACATAGCAAGAACCTCCAATCATCTTAGTTACTTGTCTCGGCAGAAAATTGGACACCACACTTGTAGCGAAGCAGGTGAGTTCTGACCAAACCTGAAAATAAGATTGCCATCCAACACATGACCTATTGAAATTCCTATTCTTCCTCGGCATTCTTACTCTCTACATCTAAATCTCAATGAGGATTTGCAGTTTCGGCCACAACCATCCATTGTAATAAGAGAAATCAGATGAATGCAGATGATAATTTATATTTATAAAGGATATCTATAGAAGCTGGAGCTTTGCATTTGTCCTGAGTTAAATTGAACAAAGACATCTTCCAACATCTATAAGAAAATACTCTTCAGCATCTAGACATTTTTTCAGTTTTGTAGTCACCACGAATGTAGTGCAGAAAACTCTAATAAAAAAGCAACATACACAAGAACAGTGCATGCATCGCATTGTCATTCTGAAGAACAACATAATACAAGGAGTTTCATACACCCCTTTTTTCCCTGAAATTTGCAATGGCCTGTACCACAAGTTTTGTCTGACTAAGGATTGGCATGCGCGGAGCCGCAGACAATGGCTAGTTACTAATTATCCATATTTGTTTGCAGCCAAGATTGGCATGTACTCCCTTCGTCCGGAAATACTTGTCAGAGGAATGGATGTATCTAGACGTATTTTAGTTTTAGATACATCCAATTTTATGCATTTCTCCAACAAGTATTCTAGACGGAGGGAGTACATAAATGACATTGTCGGTGTTCTGGAAATGGGGGCCCCAGACTTGCCTGCCTGCGGCCTGTGGCGTGGCTCAAGCAATGGCCCAGTGCAACCCATCTTCATCAACTCAAGCTCAAGACCCTCGCGAGGGGCCAAGCCTCGCGGGGCAGACGACAGGAAGCATCCTCAGGACTAGCCTTGTCAAGCTGGCTCGCGAGGAGGCGGAGAGATCAAGGCAGGGGTACCTCGTGAGGTGCCCGTGATGCAAGCTGTCGGGGATGTACCCCGCGGTATGACCCGGTCGGAAGTATGACCCGGCCAGACTTGATGTTTCATTGGTAACCGCTAGAGGATTTGCGACTCACGTGTCTGGCGGCTCACTGGTGTGACGACTCATGAGCCTGAAGACTCATGGGTGATCCGGCGGGTGCTTCAGACGGACGATAAGGCCCAAGGCCCAGTATGCCGGTTCATATAAAGGTGGGCCGGCTTAAGAGGAAAGGGATGACGAATATTTCCTTTACGAGGAAGCAAGACCCGGACTTGTATTCAACTTGTAAGAAAAGATAGACTTGTATTTCCTACTAGGACTCCACATGTAACCCGCCCCTCTAACTTATATAAGGAGGGGCAGGGCTCCCCAAAGAGGGACAAGCAACAAGAAACAATATCTAGGGCTAGACACAAAGAGGAGAGCCGGCTTACGGCGACTCTCTCATGAGCATAATGAGATCTAGCCACAAACAACATGTAGGGCTATTACCGGATGATGTTTCCCGGGGTCCGAAGCTGTCCAAATCCTTGTCTTGTATGTTGCGTCTCTCGTCCCGATCAACCCCTCTCAAGCTACCACATAGATGCGTTCGCCTCGCGACTAAGTCCTGACACTAAGGACATCTGCCGTGACAATTCCACGACAGTTGGCGCCCACCGTGGGGCCTGCGCACGGTGGTGTTGAGTTCTTAGAGGGTTCTTTCCAAGGGATCGAGAAGCTCGTGATTCACCGGATGAAAGAAAAGACAGCTGGGAGGAGTTCATCAGTTAAGATTTCAAAAAACAGCATAGATCGGGTCAGAGAGCTTTGACGGCGTCCGTCCATGCGCAAACATTCGTGCAGATCGATCTTCGTAGTTGAGCAGATGAGGTTTTGACGGATCTGATCTCATCAACAAACACGGCGACTCTCCAGCCATCTCAAGATTCCAGTTGTTCTACGCCGGACTTACCATATATTTTCTCCGCCAGCCGAGTCAATTGATTACATGGACCTACTTCTATATGGGGCACGTCCAACTCAGACAACAACTCGGTTTGGCGACGTTCAAGGATTAAAAAAAAGCAAAAGCCAGTCATTGCTAAAAGACAAAAAGTAGCATTGTTTGCCTTACGTGAACATGCATGTTGGGCAAGGACACCAATACCTGACTGAATCGAGTCAATGCCAATACGATCACGGGCAAAGAGCAGCAAAGATTCTGACACCTCCACGGTCTCTACCTCTGCGGTAGCTGCAGCGGCACCCGACCAATTCGCCTTAGTTTCGACCCGCCGGTGCACGCTGGCTACTGTACCGCAACCCCGGCTCGCCCGCGGCTCGTCTCTGCCTCCGAGTTGTTGCTACGACCCACGACCGCTTCTGTTGTATCTTGGCTGAGCCGCTGCGGCCTCGCGCCTAGTCAGCCCTGAGCAGCTATCACGGCTGTCATGGGCTTAGCCGTGCCAGTGATCCACTGTGGCATCAATTGCCTCTGCTACTTGTCTCTGTTGTGAGCCGCTCACAACCACGTTTCCTCAAACTGTTGTCACGGTCCCCCACCTCGCCTCGGGTCGCTACTCCCGCCGGATTCTGTCTTTGAGCCACCGGCCTTACTTCTTCCAATAAGACTATAAGAGCCGCCACGGCCCCTGCCAGAGCAGGCCTTGGACCACCCCTGCTTGTGGGTTGCTACCTCCATTGGCGTCGCTTCCGTAGCTACACCTTGAACCGCCTTACCTCCATATCAACAAGCTGCCTCGGCCGTTCCCTCGCCTCATGCCGATCTGCTCGCCTTTGCTGAACTCTGCCCCTGCGGCTGATGACAGGCCGCTGCCCTACTGAGCCGTCGTCTGCCTGAGTCACCGTTGTGGACTCGACAACTATTGAGTCAAAGGAGGAAAGGACGGGCAGGCAATGCATGACATGGTTTATAATATAGAGGAAGCTAGAGGAATCGTACTAATACGTCCGCCTGACAAAAACATCAGGTGCTATTTTTTCTAAGTATTTTATCAGCTTATATTTTGTTTGAGAACAATTACACTGGTCTGTGGTATTTTTTTCGCAGGACCATATTTATTACAAAGGTGTCACCAAGGAGTGTGCGCCAATATTATTTTTGCGCTAGCACGTTCGCGCCATGTTCTGGATAGATACGTGCACAAGACGCCGCCTGTGTAGCTTAATCTACATCAACCCGCCCGAGCCGCGTTGAGCAGCCCTTGCCGCTTTGGCCGCCGGGGTTATATTAAGTCGCCGGTCTGCCTGAGCCGCCGGAATTATATTGAGTCGTTGGTCTGCTTGAGCCACCTCTATTGCGATAAACGGATAATCGGTCGTCCAAACAAATCAGGTGATATCCATCCAAGTTTGTTTTATTAGCACATGTTGTTTTTGTCAAAATAACAAGTTTATCTTTGCCTTGGTCTGCAATATTGTTTATGGAGGGCAATTATTTATGACAAAAAGTGATATTATACCGAGGAGATGGAGGCACGCCAACATCTTTTGGCACAGGTGGTCGTCGTTACTCAACGGATTCCCGCACCGGCTTACAATGCCGTGGCCGTCTCTCGCGACCACGCCAGCTTACAACGCCGTGGCCGTCTCTCGCGACCACGCCGGCTTACAACATGGAGGACAACTTACCTATCTGCACCGGCTTACAACGCTAGGCCAGTTCATCTGTCTGTGCCGCCTCAGATCTTGTGGTCGTCTTCACCGTCCGTCTCTCGCGGCCTGGTCTACATCAACACACCGGGCCGCACCTGCCTGCATGAGCTGTTTATTGAGTATGAGCAAGTCATTACTTGGGAAGCCCGGTTTTCTTCCAACAAATTGGAGGCAAATTATCATGTATTATCAGCCGCCGTCTGGACTAGATGGCTCAATGGGCAGGCACATAAGTCGCCGCCACTACGGTTTGGTTAACTTCAGAACAGCCACTTGGAAGGAACCATTGGCCGAGTTGCTGACACGGCTCATATGGGATCATTTATAACCCACCGCAGTCACCTCAACCTTTTGTGGGTTTACATCACGCTATCACCGCCAATGATATGTACCTTCTGCTATGGTCAAATATGGAGAATCTCAAGCCAACTCTTCGAGTTGTCTTGGGACTCGGGGGCTACAATGGTATGACTCGGCAAAATAAGCCGGTTTCAATAAATTCAAGAACTCCGGGTCATTGAAGGGAAAAATAACCCGGCCCCGGAGATTACTGCTAGATTGATGAAAATTTAAAAGCCATCAGAAGATTTCCGGCTCAAAATAAGGATTCTGGTTTAAAATCCGGTTCAAGGGACATTTTTCTCCCACAAAGCACCGAAGCTCTCAAATCCGGTTCAAAATCCGGCCCAAGGTAAATTTGTCCCTCACAAATTTTTGAAGCTCTCAAATCCGGTTCAAAATCCGGCCCAAGGTAAATTTGTCCCTCACAAATTTTTGAAGCTCTCAAATCCGGTTCAATATCCGGCTCAAGGTAAATTTGTCCCTCACAAATTTTTGAAGCTTTCAAATCCGGTTTAAAGTTCCGGTTCAAAAAGAATTAATCTCTCGCAAGTTTGAGTTCTAAGAAAAATTAAAGGTTGCCAAAAAAGAACTTGCAGCCTTGATGTGCGGTTCAAACATAGGTATCCTTCCTTACGGCTTATCTTATTATGGTCATTTGGGGCTTCTTGCTCATCGGGCATAGCTATCAATACCCTCTTGATCGGCGTAATGCCAAAACTTATATGGTCACTTGGGGGCTTCTTGTTCAAACATAGGTCGTATTCGAACAAAATAGAACATAGTTGTCGATACCCTTTTGATTAGCAAACTGCTGAACCTACTTGGGGGCTTCTCGATCGTATCCGAATCATAGCTCAACCCCTTTGGGAATTGACGTGGATCGTATTCGAATCAGCGTCGTTAAACAATTTTTAAGGTCATTTGGGGGCTTCCTGTTCAAACATAGGTCGTACTCGAACCAAAGAGAACATAGTTGTCGATGCCCACTTTGATCGGCAACGCCAACGCCACTGGGGGCTATATGATCGTATTCAAATCTTAGCTTAACCCCTTTGGAACGGTTTACTGATCGTATTCGAATCAGAAGCCTCAAAAAATTTATCTGTTTTTATACAATCGCAAGTATTTGAGTTGTCACAAATATCATATGTGCCGGCTCTTACAGAATCAACTTCACTCTCCGGGTCACATAAACCAGCGGTATCATTGAAAGGATCATAGGGATCTTGTAATCTACTTGGGTGCAGGATAAGACTACATTTGGGTGGTTAACCGCCCTCGCTCTTGACGTTAAGTCGTCAGGGCATATGTTGTTTAAACTCTGTGCAGGATTTGCAGCATTATGACTTATATAAATGCTTCAGTCCAAGCTCATCACTGAAATTGGTGTCTCAAAAGGGTTATCAATTATTGATTTTCTCAAGGGCTATAGGCCATCGGGTTACAAAAATTCCGGCTTACAATGAATGCGCATTAAGTCGTCATCGACCAAGAGCCGCCAGGTATTTAAACTCTGGTTTACTTGTCAACCGATGAGGTATTCAAATCTTTAATAGCCAAAACTGGCTGGATTTTCATGATGATATTGAATGATTGAGGTTTTTATACCCGATTATATTATTCAAATCTTGAATAGCCAACATGGCTGGATTTCTATTATGATTATCAATAACCAGTATTATGATTGAGGTTTTCAAAGTCGCTTTAGCGCAACGGCTATTATCTTTATCAATGGGCAAGATTTATTTTACAATGGAGGAAATAGTCCCGAGTCGCTGCAGGCTTACGACCCGGCAGTTGGGGGCTACATTATTCAAATTGAGGTTACATCAAATATGCAAGTCTCATGTCACTGCAAGCATGCACCATGACACTTGGGGGCTAATGCAAAGTCATTTTTGCTCACCTCATTGAAGACCCGACTCATCACATCGTAATGAGCCGGCCCTCGGGGGCTACCAATCGCTCCTGTCAAAAATTCAAGGTACACAAGCATTAATCCATTATATTGAACGGTCCACTATTCAGTTGGTGGAATACAAAGCTCTTAACCTTGTGGACGTGGGTTCAAGCCCCATGGTGGAGACTATATTATATGATGTTATTATCAATTATATACAAAGTCCCAGCTCAGTATTATCTTACTAAGCCGGCCCTTGGGGGCTACACATTGATGTTCAAATTTACACGGTTATATCTACAAAGTCCCTGCTCATTATTGCATAATGACCCGGCCCTTGGGGGCTACACTGGTTGAAATTTTCATGAGCATAAAGCAATTACAAGTCCCAGGTTGCTGCAAGCATGACAACCCGGCACTTGGGGGCTACATGTGTGGAATATTCAGTTATATGATTGAGATGAATAAACCGGATTTCTTCAAGATTGCAACATTTATTGGAGCAAGTCTTAAACCATCACTTTGTTCTGCTCAAGACTTGGGGGCTACAGGTAATATGGATATAAGGGAGAAAAATCTTCTAATTAACAGTTTTGAGCAAATCAGGAGGATCAATTACATAAACCGGTGTCAATAACAATTATGACCCGGCATCGTCTGTTTTATAATCCGGTAGTTTTTGGCAATGATAAACCGGCAAGTTTTACATCTTCAAGCCGGCTGAATATCAGATGAATATTTGAAGACCAAAATTATTTAACCAGGCGCCTTGGAAGCCGACTCAAGTGGATTATTCTTCACAATATTTTTCTGTGAGAAACCAACATTAGCAAATTGAGTATGAAGCTAGCTTATTTGACCCGGATTTTCTAGATGAAGGAAATGACAATTGGACTCAAGGATAATCAGGTTCCATCTCAGGAGAATATTTAACCCAGAGCACTAGGAATTAAGGATGATCAGGTGTCGGCGTACAAGAATTTTTAACCCGGAACACAATCTATCAAAGTTGTTCTTGTGTTTGTTTTACAGGATCAGTTTAACATGGATAAATCCAAATTAAACTGGGGGCTAATGTCGGGGATGTACCCCGCGGTATGAACCGGTCGGAAGTATGACCCGTCCGGACTTGATGTTTCATTGGTAACCGCTAGAGGATTGGCGACTCACGTGTCCGCCGGCTCACTGGTGTGACGACTCACGAGCCTGAAGACTCATGGGTGATCCGGCGGGTGCTTCAGACGGACGACAAGGCCCAAGGCCCAGTATGCCGGTTCATATAAAGGTGGGCCGGCTTAAGAGGAAAGGGATGACGAATATTTCCTTTACGAGGAAGCAAGACCCGGACTTGTATTCAACTTGTAAGAAAAGATAGACTAAGTCCTAGTCCTACTAGGACTCCACATGTAACCCACCCCTCTAACTTATATAAGGAGGGGCAGGGCTCCCCAAAGAGGGACAAGCAATAAGAAACAATATCTAGGGCTAGACACAAAGAGGAGACCGGCTTACGGCGACTCTCTCATGAGCATAATGAGATCTAGCCACAAACAGCATGTAGGGCTATTAACGGAAGATGTTTCCCGGGGCCCGAAGCTGTCTAAATCCTTGTCTTGTATGTTGTGTCTCTCGTCCCGATCAACCCCTCTCAAGCTACCACATAGATGTGTTCGCCTCGCGACTAAGTCCTGACACTAAGGACATCTGCCATGACAATTCCATGACACAAGCCATGACGATCGAGGCCAGGCGGGCGCCGGCCTGCGCAGTGTCCTTGTTTCCCCTTTGGTGCAAAGGGAGCAAGCACAGGCCAAGGCATCAGGCAAAGGCTACCATTTCGGTGCAACAAGACCAAGACCAGCGAAACGGCAGGAAGGAGGTCACCGTGGAGACCAGGACGGCGTCATCGTCACAGCCTTTGATAGGCGAGGACCGACTTTAGTTAGGATAAGTGTACTAGATGTTCTCCCTCAAAATGGCCAATTGTTGGCGCCCTTCCCGCTCAATATTTGGGAAGAGGACCAGGGCCTCTTACTCTATATATAGGGCTAGCCACCAAAGGATAGAGGCATCTGGAATCGACCCCTCCAAAGGGACAACACCACCACAAGAACACCCCTCGCGAGGCTGTTCTTCCTTTGTACTGTTCTTCATCAGCCCCAGAGGTAATCCACCACACCACGCACTGGAGTAGGGTATTACACCGCAATGGTGGCCTGAACAGTATAAATCTCGTGTCCCCTGTGTGTTCATCTTGCTAGCCTAGATCCCTTGCGAGGCGACGAGACGCGAGTTGGCAGAGGAGAGATCTTCGTGTGCACCCCAGAGTTCGAACCTCAAGGGTCTGCCGGAACCCACGATCCGACATTTGGCGCGCCAGGTAGGGGTGCACCGGAATCGCTCCTTCCGCCGTCTTGTGTTTCGCCGTCCGTCGCATCCATGCTGACGCTCGCCGAGCCCGCGCCGAGCGCCGGGATGCTCTCGCGGCCCATGTCGCCCAGACGGCCCCCGTCGGCGGGCCTCCCCGTCGTTCCCCATTGCATGTCGCCCATGCCGCCACCGGCCCGGCGGGGAACGAGCAACAGGCGTCGTTGCTGCATCCCTCGGTGCGGCTGGAAGCCCGCACCGCTACCCCGTCGCTGACTCCAATGGGCTCGTCGTCGCACGCTCGTCGCGCTCCCACGGACGCGCACGCCGCGTTGCTCCTGGCATGTGAGCTCCTGCATTACCGCCCCGTCGACGACCTCTACGATGAGTGGCTTGCCCGCATCATCGAGCTCGTCAGTGCCGCAGGGGGCTCCCCTGCGCCGTCCCTCTCGCTGCATCGCCCTCCGTCCCGTGCAGGCAACGCAGCTCCGGAGGCGCCTCCGTCGCCTCCCCCTCAAGAAGGTGCCCTGGCCCCAAGGCGCGCGGCCCCTGGACGGAACCCGCCCGGCGCCCTCCTCGGGCAAGGCTCGGGGGCTCTCTCCTGGAGGGCCACCGACTTTGCCAGGGTCACGAGGGAGGCGCTCGAGCACCACTTGGAGGTGTGTTTCGAAGCACGCTTCACTACAAAAAAAATACACTTCCGTGATGATACGTGTTTGTCACAGTAGGTCGCGTTTTTTGTCATGCATGTACATCCATGACAAATTTATGATAGAATCAAGATAGTCATACATGTGCTGTCGTAGAAGTCTTCCATGACATTACCAAAATTATCATCACGGAAGTGTCCACTTCCATGACGATAAATCGCGCGTCACAGAAGTGCTGTCGTCAAGGGTGACTGACACGTGGCATCCACCGTAACGGAACACCGTTAAGCTATCGGGTCGGGTTTTGGATCCGATAACTCGTTAACAGCCCCGACCAATGGGGATTTTCCACGTGTAAAATCATCATTGGCTGGAGGAAACACGTGTCGGCTCATCGTTGGGACAGATGTCATCCACTCACTGGACAGAAGGCGCCTATGATACGTCGACACGTGGCACAGCCCAACAAGTTTAAATGGGCCAGCCCAACTAAAGGCCCACAAGATTTTGTGGCCCTTAATGGGCCGGCCCAGTTAAAGGCCCACGAGATTTTGCAGACTATAATGGGCTGGCCCAGCTAAAGGCCCACAAGATTTCGCGGGCCATAATAGGCCGGCCCAGGTAAAGGCCCACAAGATTTTTGGGTGCCATAATGGGCCGGCCCAGGTAAAGGCCCACAAAATTCTTGCAGACCATAATGGGCCGGCCCAGCTAAAGACCCACGAGATTGCGCCGACATTAATGGGCCGGCCCAGCTATAGGCCCACAAGATTTTGAGGACCCTAGTAGGCCGGCCCATTAACTGGCTGCCATGTTTTGGGCCAAATGCCGGCTCATAAATGATCCGGTCCATTAATGGACTGCCACGTTCCGGGCCTAATAATGGCCCATATAAGATCCGGCCCGTTAAAAGCCTCCCACTTTCTGGGCCAAATCACGGACCAGATCAGGTCCGGCCCTTTAAGAGGCTTTGGGCTCAATTATGGCCCATATCTGATTCGGCCCGTTGACTGGACGCTATGCTTTTGGGCACTTGCTAAAGGCCCATTTAGTAATTTGGCCTGTTAAGGGCCCATTTAACATTTCGGCCCTATATTAATTTCGGCCTGTTAAAAGCCCGTCATATAGTTGGGCCTAACTACGGCCCAGTTTGCATCCGGCCTGCTCGCAGCCGATATCTGATTGGGCCAAACAAGGACCGAGACAACTTTGGCCTATTAAAAGCCCGTGAATTGATTCGCACAATCATGGGCCGGGGTCCATTTCGGGCTGCCGCCGGCCCGTGAGCTATTTGGCACGTTGCAGGCCCAGCCTACTTCTCATACTCCTAAAAGCCCATTGAGTTTTCTTGCGAAAAGAGGGTCGGGGGTTACTCGGCCTATTAAAGGCCCGACTCTACTAGTGGGCCAGTTTGACGGGGCCCATGATGCGGATCATACATCGTGATTGCATGACGGCCCGATTATGTACCGTAATTTTACGGTTTGGCCGGTTTACTGCAAAGACGGGACATATATACAGTAAAATAACTGCAGCATCGTGAATAAGAAAAAACCTAGACTATACAATAAAGAAATTACGGTATATTACATCCACTGGGCATCAAAGTTCGCCACTACGATAATAAAGCACAAGCAGACAGCAGATTACATACACTGGGCATCAAAGATCGCCACCAGTGCAAATAAACACGCCGACACAATAATATACAAAACTGACAGCACTTCAATAGAGTTCAAGAAAGGTTAGCCCTGCTGGGGAGCTGCAGCGCAAGCAGCTGAGCAAGATGATGAGACTGTGCTTGTTCAACACTTATATCTTCCTCACTCTGAAAGATAAACAAGCAGACAGATGACAGGTTTCGCACATAAAAGTATCAGTGCTGACAATTCATCACATTTCTTACTGACGAATAAAGTGACACATTTTAAAATTGCATTAACACAATATGGTATTGTTCAAGTCAAGACATGACAGGAAATGACATTGTGAAGGAGTTGGCAGCTTCACGACACCACTGGATTACAGATCAAGAACTCATAAGTATCAATGGTTCGTGTGTTGTCAATTTATCCCATTTCAGATTGGCAAATAAAGAGATGGTTTAAATAATAGTAGAATGATATGACATTGTTCATAGTTAAGACATTGCAGAATATGACATTGTGTTGTAGTGGGTAGGTTCACCACACCACTGGATTACGGATGAAGAACAGAAGCATACATGCAGTGCAAAATAAGATCACTTGCTCTGAATAGTTTAATTTACATGGTATGAAGAAGGAACTTGGTTGTACAACTAAAAACTTAAATTGATAAGGACAAACTTTTGTTTATGAACTACATAATAAACTTTAAACATGCAATTTGATGCAAACACCAAAAATAAACATCTGTTGCAGTCATGCCTAACCAAATATACACAACAAAGTTTGAAGGCTTGAGAAGGACAAACTTACATTACTGGTGAAGACGGGCTCTATAAAGCCCTTGTCCATGCTGATGGGGGGGGGCAATTCAAGAAGTTTAGCATAGAATCTTCTTCATAAGCATTGCCTTTATTCTACATTTTGTTAAGAGTAAATATAGATGTGATAATATACGAAAAAATGGAGAATATTTAAGATAAGATGAAGAGTGATGCTACATAACCAAGTAGCTATAAATGTATGTGCATCGATACAGGCAAAAGGCACATCCAAGAGCAATGCACAGCTAAACTTCTTCAGTACCAACCTTATGGTAAGGGTAAATATAGATCTGATGTGTAGAAAATGGAGGGCAAAGGAAAATAAGCTGCAGAGTGATGGTACATGAACAACTACCTGTCAATATAAGTACACTGATAAAGGACAGCATGTACTTACAAGAACAATGCAGAGCTAAAAAAATTCATTGGCATTGGATATATTCTACACTAATGTAACCATTCATACAGATCAGATAATTTGGAGCGGACAATTGATAAGCAAGCTATCATGCATACTGCTGTCACATAATGAACCAGGTATGTATGCAAGTACAGTGATACAGGACAACAGGTACTAACAAGAGCAAAGCAGCGGGCAGCATATTTGCGATATCCTGTCATTCTTTTCAAACCGGAATTCTTCTTCGAGCTGATTTCCTGCAAAAAAGATCCGTAAGGCACATGCGGAAAAGTAGAAGTTCAAATTGTCATGTGATTTCATAAACAGTACCTCATCCTGGGAACGAGACCAGTGCATAACAAGGTTTTTCCATTCAATGTCTTCTAAATTTAGCACAGCAGACTTCACCGGAAATTCGTTTATAGACTTGCCATCAAAGTGTGATTTCCTCAGGTAACACCGATACTGCTACAATGCTTCCTTGAAAAGCACAAGCAAGCTTTGCTCATCATGACTATCCAGATTGACCCTCCCCTAGTTACAACAATGTAATGTAAATCATTGATGTGTTCGATCAGCAGAAAACAGGAAAATAATAACCATGAATAATAGCACTTACATGTAAATTGGACAGGAAGATGTGAAAATGGTGTTTGTCTTCACTATAATCTTCCCGTGATGGGAATATATGCACGTAGTCCCTAACAACATTGAAAGCATTGTCTTTTAAACTGGGAATAAATTGAATGGGGTTCCAATCTGCAGGAATTGGTCGTCTCTGCAGTTGGGATAGGTCTTCGGCCGGTGGACTTGTTGTACTTTTTGCTAGAGTGGGATTTTTCTGTGGTACGGCTGGTGCTATGGCAAATGAAATCGGTATACCTTTTGCTGGAGTGCAGGTCCTGTGTGGTGGGGCTAGTGGTGTGGACAATGAAGTATGGGTACAGTCTGCTGGAGTCGGTCCTATGTTTTGTGTCACTCGTTGTATAGCCAATATAAGTGGGGCGCTGTCTGATTTCTCCGGCACCACCACGTTTTTCAAGGACTTTGCTGGTGCTCCTTCAGGTTCGGCAGTCACCCTCTTCCTTTTTGATTTCTGATGCACAAGAACAGCATTTGAGTGGAAAAACATGGTATGACGACAGATGGAATATGTATTGATAATGGATGGGCATGGCATCTCGAGTTATATGATGAGTAAACTAAGCAGATGGTGGTGCAACAAAGTAGAAGAAATGCAAGACAACATATGCAAGATACGCGCAATCAATAAAACCTTGCCAAATTAAAATAGGCACCTTGATGGGTGAACAGGACAGGCCATCTGCCTTTGACTCCTCAAGGTTAGAATAGTCATTAGGATGATATTCTGAACAAGAATCAACAGGTGGGGAGCGTACGAGTTTCATTGCTTCCAGAATGGCACTCAATGCCTTGGTGCCAATTTTGTAAGTCATTGCAGTGTTCCACAATATTCTTCTTATGCGCGGATTCTGATATTCACTATAATTGCGTATAATATCTGAGAACCATGAAAACATAAATAGTTGTGAGATTATCTTTGTAATGCAGATGATATTCTAATATAGGGGCACCCCTGTAAACACTTATGTGCTATCACTGGATTCTGATGAGAGAGCTCATGTGTGCTGTAATATCGTGTGTGCATTTATATAATCTGGCACAAGTACACAAAAAATAGGCTCCAGAAGTAAGGATAGCTGGCAGATGATAGGTTCATAATATACTGTATAGAGAGTTTATTGCCAAACCATGATAACAAGAGCACACAGCAACTAGGCAGGTCATAGTGTACATCACAGGGGTACACCATAACCACGATATATAAATCAGGAAAGTGGAACTGGCTTGAAAATACGGTGTTGTATTGCTGCTAGTAATTGAAAGCCTATCGATCACGTACAGGCCAGCACTATCGAACATGGTAAAGAAGAGCAAGCAGATTTTGGATAATAAAATGTTGGTTGCGCAGTGCCCACACATGATGAGCCAGAGCACATTAAGAATGCAACTCCCAGCTGTCTCTCGACCATTTCAGGCGGTTGGATGAAGATCCTACATCTCCTAACCCTTCTTCTTCCTCGTCTCTGATTCTTCCCATACAGAACACCGCACGGGCCGCCAGCTGGACCACCGGCCCCCACCGTTTGTGTTCCTCCGCCACCCCCACCACCCACCTGCGTCGAGTTTTCTTCGTTCGGCGAGGCCCCACAACCACTCGAGCCCCTTGGATCGCACCGGCGAACTTCGGCGAGCTCTGAAAAATCAACTGACCCAATTTTGAAATTTAGTCTATTGTGATTTAACTAGTGTGGAATATAAAAGGGGAAAACCATAAGCATTGGGAGTATAGTGTTGAGCGTGCCATGGCGGATCTGAAGGTGCAAACCGGACAAAGGCAACTTCGCAACCAAGACAAGAAATCAGAGTAAAGCAGTGGTGATCTATTTTCTTGCTGTGATAAATAAGTTGAGCAGATACAAAAGAGTATCACCTCTGGTGTGCCGCCGTGTATGCATCTGCTGAGAATTTGACGGTGCTGCGGTAGCGATGGTTGTGGGCGGCGTGGAAGCAGATCTAGGAGGGCAGACGGTGGCGGCGGGGCGCGGTGGACGAGACGGTCGTAGGAGCGGCGTCGGCAAGGTGGACGACGGCGGGGATGAAGCGAGAGGATGGGATGCAAAGATCTCGGTCCGAAGGCGTGGATGAGAGAGGTCGATCTCTTGTAATGGACGGCGGTGTCAGGGTATCAGCTCCGGCATGGTGGAGGAGGACGGCGGTGGATGGGGTGGCGGACGACGGCGGACGGAGGAGGGTAGGGTGGAGAGGGTGTTTTGGCGCCCATGGAGTACGAATGGGGAAAAGGGGGGTAGACAGGAAGGGGGGAACCATGTATTCAGGGCGCGCTTGTCTCAAATGCGAGGAAATTTACAAACTTAGCCCCCGTTTCAAATTTCTACTACATCATAGCAACATTAGTTGGTTGGGGATAGGACAGTAATCTCGCATACACCAAATATTTGCCGACGAGAGTTTGTTTTTGGCACCCACTGTGTATGAATATGAATCGGGGAGGGAGTCGATTTCGGCCGAGGGCACACTGTGTTTTGGCTCCCACCGTGTATGAATCTGGGTGAGAGGCGGTTACGTCACGTTTGGGTGAAATTACAAACATACCCCTATCGAAACCTATAGATATCCAACAGATAGGCTTTGCGTGGCAGGGATAGGCAGTAGTGATTTCCATCTCGCAGATTTTGGTTTCGGGCGGTTACTGCGACTTTCCCCGCTTTGTTCAAATTTTGCACAGTGCACGTTTACCATGCCAACTCAATTCGAATCCCGTTTGTATTCTACTATTTTTTCGGGCGGGATCCATTTTCAATTGGAATTACATTCTATATACATCATTTTTTTATATATACTTTCAAAAGCACAACACCATTTATACATAAATATGGTTTACAAATGGCATGATCTCAGATTCATAAGGTTGTATCTATCAATTTGGATTTTCAAATATTTGAAACCACTTTATGTTGAAATCCAATGTATGCATTCTTCGCTAACTGTCTCCAATTAACGTGTGTTTCATGCGGGGTTTTTTTAACTTCTCAAACATGTATAATGTGTTTCACACACGCAACATATAGTCAGCGGCGGAGCTATGTTGTGGTCTCCAGGGGCCATGCCCCCCCCCCCAGCCTGGGTAAATTATGTGAAGGAAAAAAATTTGGAGAGGAAGATTGGAAGAAATATAGACTTTTGGCCCCCCCAAGCATCCATATTTTCTGTTTGGCCCCCAAAATTTTTTACCTAGCTCCGCCAGTGCATATAGTGTAATCCCGTTTAGACATTAATTGCATATAAACCATGCATTGTTTGTAATTGAAGAATCTATGGATCACCAATATTGATAAACTATATAACATTACACGTGTGCCCAAATTCAAATGAATATGCATGTTTGATACACCAATTTGCGTTATGATATTATCGATGTCGTGATCTCCAGTTTAAATATTTGAATCCCCTTTAATCCAGATAATCGTCTCATATAGCTATCACTCATGCTTATATAGGACTATCTCTCTGGACCTATACGCGTTCATCGTCTCTCAGGCATCTCTCGTGCTACCTGTATGTCAACAATGATCTTTTATCTTCATAACACACTGACGGTACTCTCTCCCTCGACCTTCATCACTCTATCTCTCTATAAGTATATCTCGCTCCTTGCTATGTGTCTCCAGCTATGATTCTCCATGTGGAATCTCTTTCTCTCACACAAACCCAAAACTTTGTCTCTCGGGGTCTCATTTCTCTCAACTATTCCCATGTGTGCCACTCGCACACCCCTCATACAGAGATGTCTTTCGCTCCTTAGATATGAGAACCTACGACTCTTCCTCTTCAATATCTATTTCTCACACACAAACAGAAACTCTGTCTCCCAGGGTCTCATATTTCTCCATTGTTCTCTTGTATGTCGCTCAAACACACCCTCTCTCCCTAGAGATATCTTGCGTTCCCTCATATGTCTTTCTAGCTATCACTCTCATTGTGAAATATCTTTCTCTCTCGCAGACACAAAACTCCGTCTCTCTGGATCTCATTTCTCTCTGATATCTGTTTGTATGTGACTCACATGCACCCTCTCTCTATCTCTCTCACACCCACACACATAACCCAGCCTTCTGATCCACTCGACTCCTATCTCCAGCGCACACTAGCTAGCATCTTTATCTTTCTATTTATCTGTTGCTCCATCAACCTTCTTTCTCGCCCTCACTCTTGATTCCTATCACGCACACTACATATGTTTCTCTCTACATGCAGTCAAGTGCCCTCTCACACACATATATAACTTCACCCTTTGAACCACCCGACGGTCATCTTCGACACCCAAACTAACGGATGTCTCTCTAGCTAGCATCTCCATCTCTGTATCTATCTGTAGTTTCTCCGTCAACATTTCTTTCTCGCACAGAGTCTTGCTTCCTATCACCCACACTATATATGTCTATCCATACATATGCATTTATAGGTTGATCTCTTTTTCACAATCGTTGCGCCTCACCCCCTCTGTTCGCCATAGATGCATGCTCCAGCCCATGCCAGTATCTCTTAAAGACAAAAACACATGCTCAATTGTTGGGCCTTCTTCCCTGCATTCTCACATGCATGCATATTGTCATACCGATCTGTCTCTCCCATGTCGTTGATCTTAGGACTTATGTCTTCTTTCTTTTATCTTGATCATGCGCGCGCACACACACACATCCCACGTATACATGTATACCTCTCACACATGCACGTTCAAGGTCTCTATGTCTCCATACGTAGTTAATTACCCTCAATCCTAACGCCACATCGAATCGTTCTCCTCTTTTGTGCACATAACTTCCGTCTG